>NW_018226593.1:62228-100521 GCF_001263595.1 Phalaenopsis equestris | reverse complement strand
TGTCCATGAGGTAACGTGTCCATGAGGTAACGGTAAAGTAGCAGCAATCTTCTAGATACTTTCATACCCATTGGTGTCCATTAAGCGATGGAGCCTACTCCCTCACAGAAGCAGATAGGTTTCTGATAATTTCAATTCCTCCTGATGAGGAATTTCATCAATAGACATTTCCTCATAAATCTGAGCTTTAGTAGCCTTCCAAATCTTTTTGCTGCAGTTTCTTATTTGTGATCAAGTTAATGGCATAAACTTCGAACGCGATCTAATTTCAAACATTGAAAGTGGAACAATGAATCATTTGATTATATCTTCAATGATCATGACTTCATTTCCCTTAGTAGAAGCGGGAATAATAGGCTTAGCAGGTGTTGGGGCGGTAGTCCTTACCTTCTTGTAAGAAGGGAAATCCTGAGGAAAGTTGATACTAAACTCAGAAGACGGATCCTGAACTTCCAAAGCAGTAACTTTCATCACGACGAAGGGAGCCTTTCCGATCACAACTTCAAGTTCATTGAATCCGGTTCCAAACTTGATGGTGGGGGCGACGTTGCAGGCATCGCGACTCATCAGCAGGATACACAAGAAAGTGAGCGTAGGGAACCCCATTATAGTAGCTTCAAAAATAAAGCTCTGGAGTTAGTTATTTGGCCAATCCTTTGTAATTCTACTGCAAGCACTAAAATTAACAATGGTCAATCTGTAGACTGGGCAAGCCTTTCATTTTAAATTTAGTTTGTGGAAAAAATTTAAGAATTTTGTAAGAATAAGTTTGAAAATAGGAAAATTTAATTAATTATATATAGAAGGTTTAAAAATGAAGCCCAACGCGACACAATTTGATTTAATTTGCAAAATATCAAATTAAACTCGAAAGGGAAAGTGAAGTTTAGGACCTAGTGCGGGACCAACTTCACAACGCACAATGCCCATCTATGGAGAAAACACAACCACACTTGAGTTTAAAAGTAGAAATCATGCACACAAACAAAAAATCTAAATTAAAACCAAATGTAGTCACAAAGATAAACACTTTTCTCAATTCCTCTCCATCAAATATCTTGAAGTTCCTTTGAATTTTCTTCCTTCACTCACAATACAAACTAAAACTCAAAATAAAAAAGAAATTTTGTCAGCGGCGGCGGCGGCGATTACTAGATGGATGATGGCTGTTGGTTGGGATTGGCTAGCCTCTTTCTTTGATGATCCAAGTCTTTTTTTATAAAAATCCTGTCAGCACAATTTTAGGGGGGATCCTCTTTTAAAACATGTCGGTCGCAAGAATCAGAATCTCGTCGCCTGCTTTGGAGGGATATTTTAATTTACATAGATATATATTTAATTTTAGAGAAATATGAAATCAAACCAATACCATATCTTTCAAATTTTAGATGAAAGAACACTATACTTCAAGCTATGTAACTATCTCAAAACATAAACACAAGACTTGAGGGTGGGGCTCTATCAAATAAACTAAGAAATATATGACATCCGTTTGGTCTGCGAAAACCATTTTTTTTTCATAAGCTGACAAGTTCTTCTAATTAACATGGAAAGTTATACAATGTTTATATAACATCGTTCTGTAGGCCCACAAAGCTTCTAACTGTTTATTACGCTAATCTCTTTTGTTTTCATCCAATATTGTTTTCAAAATTTGTATCAATGCCTTGTTGAATGCCTCGACCAGTTTGTTAGCCCTAGGATAGTAGATTATAGATGATCTCCAGTCTATCCCATGTCATCTAAAATAGTTATTGATCTTTATGCTCTTGAAGGCTGTCCCATTGTCGAACTTGTCAGCTTATGAAAAAAAAAGGTTTTCGCAGACCAAACGGATGTCATATATTTCTTAGTTTTGATCGAGCCCCACCCTCAAGTCTTGTGTTTATGTTTTGAGATAGTTACATAGCTTGAAGTATAGTGTTCTTTCATCTAAAATTTGAAAGATATGGTATTGGTTTGATTTCATATTTCTCTAAAATTAAATATATATCTATGTAAATTAAAATATCCCTCCAAAGCGAGCGACGAAATTCCGATTTCGGTGACCAACAGCTTCCACAGAACAACCCCCCAAAAATTATGCCGACACCTTCTGGCGAATCCGGTGTGGATAGTTTCTCTCTCCATTTAAATCAGAGAATATTATCTTCACATATCGGTAATGTGTCCATGTCCCTTATGGACCAAATTACCCTTCTTCCATCGGCATGCTTCACCCATTTCTTTCTTGGGTATATACAATCAACTCTTTCAGACTTCAAGACCGTCTGTTCAACCACCTTCGAACAGATAGGTTCAGGAGTTCATTAAAACTTTTAATTTTTATGTAGAGTCGGACCCCCAATAGGTGTGTTGGTGGACTAGTCCCCCCTGGGCATTGTGTGTTGTGAAGTCGGTCCCGCACAGGGTCCTTAACTTCACTTTCCCTTTGAGTTTGGTTTGTTATTTTGCAAATTAATTCAAACTGTGTCATGTTGCACTTCCACTTTAAACCTTCTATATATAATTAATTAAATTCTCTTATTTTCAAACTTACTTTTACTAAATACCAAAATATTTTCCACAAACTAAAAATTTAAATGAAAGACTTGCCCAATCTATAGATCGACCTTTGTTAGTTTTAGTGCTCGCACTAGAATTACAAAGTATTGGCCAAATAACTGACCCCAAAGCTTTCTTTAGAAGTTGCTGCAATGGCGTTTCCTACACTCACTTTCTGGTGTAAACTGCATCGATAGTAGATTATAGATGATCTCCAATCTTTGTTGATGTCAGCAAGTGCAATCATCGTTCCTTCTTCTTTTTTGAGCTTGTGTAAATTGTCGAGGTCGATCTGAGACAAAACTCGTCATCCTTTTAATATAAAATCGATGGAATCCTTTGTTGGACATGCCAGCTCCTTAGCAAGTTTTTCTAGTGCGTCGGAATGGGCGTTATCGCCTCGAGGAATCCGGTGGTTTTGGGAATTTTGGTCAAATTGAAGCTTTGGGGGTAAAAGGCTAAGTTGGGTACTTAGGTAAAAATTGGATTGCCAACCACCCAATTTGAGCCATGGACTAATGGAATCCTCTACTTTGGGTCCTTCATGTACTGATCTAAGCAAGAATTTAGCCCAGGCCTAGTGGGTCTAGGGGACCAATTACATGAATCTCCCAAAGGGTCAAGGGGTTAAAGCCAACAAGTTTGGATTTAGGTTTCTGAGTGGGATGTGAGTGAAAGTGAGTGTATTAGCTCTAGACCAACACCCAAGGTCAACCTTAAGGCCAAGAATTCTTATCGGGATGCCCCTTGAGCTCTCCCATATTAATCCCACCTACTAAATGCTAGAGGTTAGAACCAACATGTAGAACTTCAAGTTGAGCAAAGTAAGGTTTAGAATTTGTAATGGTGAGGGTTCCTTTTCTAGTCATCTAGGAATGGTCAACAGGAAATTCCTATGGCTAGATCCTATGCTACTAAAGAGGAAACTAGACCTCAACCAAAAGTGAGGTCAACAAGTAGGCAATATTTCTGGAAGAGATGAAATGCCCCTAAATTTTACTCTTGAAGTTGAAATCTTTGATGTTTGGGGATTATATATTTCATGGGACCATTTGTACCATATTTAGGAAAGATTTATATTTTAATAGTTGTGGATTGTGTTTCTAAATGGAGTGAAGCAGTTGCTTTACCTCGCTGTGATGGTAAAGTGTAGAAAAATTTTTAAGAAAGAATATTTTCACAAGATTTGGAATGCCATGAGTTATCATTATAGATGAGGGAAGTCATTTCAGGAATAGAATGATTGAAACATTAACTCAAAAATTTAGGATTAAACATCGTATTGTCACAGCTTTTCATCCTTATACCAGTGGTTTAGTAGAAGTATCCAATAAAGAAATTAAAAGAATATTAGAAAAAATTATAAATCTTAAAAGGATTGATTGGTCTGCAAGAATTGATAAGGCTTTATGGGCCTATAAAATTGCTTATAAAACACCTATAGGAATGACACCATATATGCTCATGTATGGAAAGCATGTCACTTGCCAGCTGAGTTGGAACATAAAGCTTACTGGGCAATTAAAGATTTTAATTATAGTTTGAAAGATGTTGGAGAGAATTGATTATTGAAATTAAATCAACTTGATGAATTGAGAAATGAAGTTTATGAGAATGCCAAATTTATAAGGAGAAAATGAAATTTAGGCAGGAAAGCATTTTGAGCCTTAGAAAAAAGTATTGCTTTATAATTCGAGATTGAAATTATTTCCAGAAAAACTTAAATCAGGGGGTCAGGATCATTTATTGTGGTAAGAGTATATCCATATAGAGCTGTCGATATTGAAGATCCAAAAACTGGGAGAGTAATTAAGATAAATGGACACAGATTAAATGCTTACATAAGTGAAGAGGGTCCTAAATTTGAAGAGATCCTAATGTTGGATCAATCCTGATTAAAACATGGTTATGTCGAGCTGATGATGTTAAACCAAGCACTTTGTAGGAGGCAACCCATAATTGTCGGTGTGATTTTGATTTGAATTACTATTATGATGAGTTCTATATAGTGATTGTGAGTCTTACACGATTTTGTTGGAACAAAACATTATTATATTAAAGGATTTAAAGAGTGGAAGAAAGAAATTTGAGAATTGAATATATTAGTTTGGCGCTATAGAGCCACAATTTGAATAACTCCTTTAAAACAAAAATTCTGTTCTGTTTCATGTCTTCTTCCTTTATATAAAACTGCCCAGGATGGAATTTAAAGTATCTCTACGACATTCCTAATTATTTTAAAGAAATTAGAGAGTGAGAATTTCATTATTATTGAGAGATCATGGAGAGTAATGACAATGGGAGATTTGAAGATAAGAAGTTATGCACCAAGTCTGGAGCGACTTATAGACAAAATTTAGAATATTGAAGGTGAGATTTCTCTTCTGCATACAAATTTTGAAAAGTTGTTCCACCAATACAAATGAATGGATTGGTAGTTGAAACTACAATTCAATAGTTTGGCTTGTTTCCAAGATAGTCAAGTGACTTTGTATAGCACCAACAAGTGGATCCACGATAAATTTGCTAATGAATTTCCTCATGCTCTTTTCTACCAATCCTACGCTCGAAATTGTTTGGTGAGTGGAATAGAGAATGTCACCATTGATCATGAGTGGTCCTAAAGGATGTTTTTATATAGATATTTTTGTTTTAGTGTTATGTGATTCCATGTGATGTGCCTATCATATTTGTATTACGACTTAGTGTTGTTTTTATTGTCTTTATTCTATTAACATCTGATGATGTCTATGTGGTTGTGTTGTATGTATTGAACCTATAATTAATATAAGTAATCAAGTTCTGTTTTGTTGTGGAAAGTTGTTCTTATGTATTCATATTGGAATTTATGAACTTGAAATTTTGTAATGACGACAAACTCAATAACTATAAAAGTGGCTGTTAAAACTTAAAGAATAACATTTCTACATCCTAGATTTTTTGTTTTCTTTTCAAATATAAATTTTTTTTAAAATCTGGATGGGTATGAATGGCGCAATAGCACCACTCTTGGGCATTATATCACTATTCATCAGGCTATACATGGCACTATAGCGCCACTGCCCGACGCTATAGTGCCACTGCCTGACGCTATAGCGCTGAGCTAACCTGTGAGTCATTTTAAGAGCCTGGACTCACATTTTTCACCATTTTCAACCTTGATTTGTCCCCTAAGGTTTCATTTTGTGCTTGATTGGCTTGGAGTTAGACCTCCAAACTTTAGATTTCTTCATTTTGGGTAAGATCTTCACCTTTGCTTTGAAAAATTTTGATTTGACAATGGATTTCATCCACATTTTTAATTAGGCTGAAATTTTAAAACTTGATGAAAATAGTGTGAAATCCATGGTTGAATGATTATTTATATTTAGATTTTGTTTTTAGGAGCCCCTTAAGGTTGAGTTTGTGAGTTTTGGAATTTATCTTAATTTTTTTTTATTAATCATGGCTCCTAAAATGAAGAAAGGTAAGAGAAAAGCAACTTTTGATTCTGATAAGTTCATCAGTGCAAGAGCACGAGATAGGTAAGCTAATCTGTAATCGATGAAATTGATTGCAGAATGCAGATTTTTATGTCCTTGCAGAACACTTGAATACTTAATTGCGGAACGACTGTGGGAGAACTTTTGTTATTTCACTACCGTAACTGTAATTTCAGTTTTCCGAGAGTTCTATGCTAATCTGTCAGATGAATATGATTATTTGGTTTATGTATGAGTGCAATATGTGCATATCAGTTCTATTTGTATTTACCACATATACAAGTTGCACAGTGTTCGAACCAGCTTCTTTTCTGAGTTCCATCCTATTGATGATGAATTAGATGAGATTATGGGATTTTTAACTGATGGAAATGGACTCTAAAAGTTAAAAAAAATGGGCGTTTTAACTGATGGAAATGGACTCTAAAAGTTAAAAATGGGCAAAATGGGCGACAGATAAACCTTTCTTTCTCAAAACTTAATGTTCATTCTCGTGCATGACACTATTTCATATCTGGTAGATTACTACCTACCAACCATTTAAGTGAGGTAACCCGTTACAGAGCCACTTTAAACTACTATATTCAAATGAAGAAACCTATTGACATTGGCTCCCATATTTATACAAACATGCTTGTTTTCTCGAAAGGAGGAACTATAGGACGTTTGGGCTACCCTACTCTTATTAATACCTTGTGTGCTGAATTTGATGTGAAGTATAAGACTTGGGAAGAAATTTTGCCATCACATAAACCCATTGGAAAAATAAACTTGGAAAGATATGAGAGAATTTTTGGGACTAGACCTAGGATTGAAGTTAATATGCCTTCTACTTTTGCTCCCGCTTCTACTCGTAGACCATCTACTTCTGATACTATTTCTTTGAATTCTGTTATGGAACAAATGATGATTCAGCAAGGATATATCATAACCTTATAGAATCAAGTAAAAGGAATTGAATCTCACTTGTACCATAGTGATGATATTATATTGAGGAAGGCTTGGTATGATTTTGCCTATGATGAGGCTATGATGAAAACAAATGAGGATATAGATTTGGGAAATGGTGATGATGATGTTGGGGATGATGAAGATGTTTTGGTGTAGTGTGTTGTTTCCTTCTTTCCTTTTATTTGTTTGAATAATTGGGCTTTATTGTGTTAGTGATTAGTTGTATTTGTGTTGGAGTGTGCTTGTATTTAGTTTCTTTACTTAATTATTTTCTTAAAACTATTAGTTCTACTGTTTATCTTTTGCTCCAGTTTAAATGCTAGAGTAGTATATATTTTATGTTTTTATTGTTATGCATGTTAATCTTATGTTTATCACTACTCGACTCTTGTCTTTACTACTTGTACCTACACTAATTTCCCTGTTTTAAATTTTGTAAATTTTTCTTTTTCTTCATGAACTTTCATGTTTTGAAGAAGTTTAAAAAATTTTAAGTTTGGGGGAAGGGAGAAAATTCTTTTTAAACGAAACTTTATTTGTCCTCATGGATTTGTATTTTTTTCAAAATTATTTTTAACATAACCTATGGTATTTAAAGTTAACTTTAGAAAACAATATTTTTGATTTTATGAAAGTTGTAGAAAACCTAAGTTAATTTTTTTAATAATTAAGGTTAATTCTAGAATTAAGATATTTAGTACAAAGGGTTTTGAGCCATGGTTTTGCTATTTAAAGTAAAGAAAACTATATTTTTGGGAATACTAAGGTTCTTAGATTTATACAAGAAAAGAAAGAAATGAGACTTTATGAAAAATCTTCAAAGCTAATACACATTTGTTAAAGTAAGAAAATGCGAGATGTTTTTGTATTTAATAGGAGAATAAGGGAGTTCAAAACCATTAAAGGCTATGCAGATATAATAAGCCTCACATGACATAAAAAAAGAGAAGAAAAAGAAGAGAAATGATTGAAAATGATCCTAAACAAAAATGGAAAAGAAAAGCAAAAAAAAGAAAAGCAAAAAGAAAAAGCAAAAAGAGAAAATATGTGAGGAGAATCTTGAGGAGATGCCTAATCAGAAGTTGGCTCGACTTGAATCATCTTAAGGAAAGAAACTTAATTACATTTCTTACTTAGACTTTGAAATATTAGTACCTTTACTAATAATGTTCTCATGAAATTCTTTTTCAAGTAATTCTTCTAAGCATCTTAGGTATGACAAATTGTAGTTATTTTTGAAATAAATAGAAAATTAGAACTTTAAACTTAACTACTAAATATTCTTGTATTTTATTTTTTAACCTCAGTTGTTAAAATATTTTCTTAAAAGTTTCACTATAGAAAACTTTAAATTAAATTTTCTACCACAAGTTATAAAATTTTATATAGTATAACGAGTACTTGAGGACAAGTAACATTTAAGTTTGGGGGAATGGATTCACCTAAATATAACCAAATTTTAATGCATATTTTGTAAGCATTTTATGTACATTTTTTATGATATTGCACTTTAAAGGAAGATATTTTGCATGTTTTTGGTTTCAGGTACTTGAAATAATCATTTAAAGAAAATTAGAGAAAAATTGAGAAGAAATGGGAAAATATAGGCGATGATATAGCACCACCTTTGGCACTAATAGTGTCAGAACCCAGCTAGATGGGCGCTATAGCGCCCCAGACTGGCGCTATTGTGCTAGTAATTACCTTTCTAGAAGATCCATTGAATTTGGCTGAATTTTGGAAGGGTCTTTGAAGCAACCCTTGGTTATTTTCTATTTTTTATTAAATGTGAAGGATTTGTCCTAATTTAGAGACCTTTTGGAGTCTCAAAACTTTAATTGGGTGCCAATAGTTAATTAGGGTTTTCTCATTTTTTTTTTAATTCTAAGTGTGAGTGTGTTTTAGTGTGTAAGAGTTTGGAGAATACTTAAAGGAAACTATAGAAATTTACATGGGTAGAAGATATAAGGTACTTTATATTTGTGTTTAAGTTTTTGTTGTAATACTTGGATTACGATGCAAATTTTTTGTTTTTGTTTAATCTCTATGAATTCTGAGTAGTTCCCTTTCTTTCTTGTTACATATGAGAATTAATCTGTTGGGATGAGAATGATTTAAGGACTTCTTTTTACTATTAAAAATTGTGATGTTATTTTCATCGAATCTTCATTTAGTTTACAAATTGACCACTTGTGAGGTTAAAATCCATTAAGAAACATAATGACTCGAGAGGGCTATGGTTTCACCCAACTAGTGGATACTACACTTCATTCTAGGTAGAGCAATGACGATCACCTAAGGGGGAGTGCAAATAAATAAGGAGATAAGTTTTGATGAACTGGCTAGTGTGGTATTGGTCAGACTTGTACCCACACACACTTGCACCTGTATTCAAAACTTCACTACACTTCATTCTAGGTAGAGCAATGACGATCACTTACTCACACACACTTGCACCTGTATTCAAAACTTCAACACCAGCCAAATATGCTTAGTTGATCCCTTACTCTTTTTGGAAACTCATGTGGTTGGTCCCCTGAGCCATTAGTTGTGGGCTAGGGTTTGGCTATGACCAACACATGGAGAATCCATAATGAGATTTCCCTTGGTCTCATGGCTCAAATAGGGTGATCTCATGATTAACATCCTCAATCAATCCCATTTTTTTCAAATTCAAATTTTGACCCTTCTTAGCCCCAAACTTTACCAAATTACCAAATTGCCCATAAACCTTAAATTCTCCAAAAAATTATCAAAATTACCCAAATTCTCAAAATCTGTTCAAAAATCATTTCAAATCATTCCAAATCAATCAAATTGACCAAAATACCTTAAATTTTCCAAAATTCCTAAAATACCCCCAAAATGACCAAAATACCCTTCAAACCCTAAAAATTTCAAAAATTCCCAAAATCTCCAAAATTACTCCAAATCTCTCCAAAATCAATTTGAACCACTCAATTGAGCCCAATTTGACCAATCTGACCCACTCTGACAAAAATTTCAAAATTGCCTTTAAAGGCCCAAATTCCCTAATTACTCCTAATTTCCACCAAATTGACTTCAATATCACCCAATTTCAATTCCAAATTCAAATTAATCATTTGTAGTCCTAATTGAAATCAAATACAAGCCCAATCTAAACCCAAGTCTAACCAAAATGTCCAAAAATGACCATATGGCTAAATTCCACTAATTTTACCTTCCAAATCAATTCAAAATCACCCAATTAGTATCCAAAACTCCTTATGACAATTATTTAAGCCAATTTGATGAATCAATTGAGCCAAATTTGAAGTCTAGCCAAACCCAAGTTTTTTTATTTTCCAAAGTGAGATAGCATGTCTACACATGTAACCCTCATTTTCAAGTTTAGATGGTTATTTTGCTTAAAATATTATATAAATTAAAATATAAAATGGAAAAATATGTGACTTATTTTGGTAGGTTTCTTGTGGTCAGAGGACTCCTAGAAAAATGTAAATTATGTTTGAATATTTATGGAAATGATTATAGTTTATTAAGCCCTAAAAATTTATAAAAATTAAAATAAATTTAATATATTTCAAAACTTAACAAAATTGATTCCACACTGTAGATAACATTTATTTTAACTTCTTGTAAAAAAAATTGAATTTTTTTTATTTAATTTGAGCACTAAAGTTGATTTTCTAAGAAAAATGGTATTTTTGGCAATAAACTAATTTTAATAAATTAATCATAATAAGAAAAATTGAAAAAAAGGTTTTTTGAGTCCCTCGTGATCAGGAGCACTTAGGAAAAATAAAAATTTTTATAAAATAAATAGTTTATTTTTGAGCTATATTTTGAATAAAAAATAATTAAAAATGACTAAAAATTTCAAGAATATGAAAATGATTTAAAATGTCCCAAATTATTTCTTGATCACTTAAAACTCATTAGAATATTATTTCTAATTTTTCTAAGTTAAATATAAAACTTTTAAAGGCTAAAAAAGTATTTTCTCTAATTTTCCATTAAAAAAATTATAATAAATAAAGTAAAAATTAAAAAAATGAAAGTTTTGTTTCGCTGAGTTCTCTGAACTTAGGGGAATTTAATAAAATTAAAAAAGTAATTTTTGTAATTAAAACATATTTTCTATTTTATTAAATCGCTAAAATCAATAAATAATTATAATAATTAAATTATAATTTGAAAAATAATAAAATTTTGTCCAATTGGTCCTCTAATCTATGTGAACCTCCAATAATTTTCCCATGAACAAAAATTTTTACTACCATTAGTTAAATAAGATAAAATTGAAATTATTTTTTTTTATGTTAAATTAATTACTTAAATTAAATTAAATATAAAAAAAAACACAGTTTCTCCTCTGATATCTTAGTTGGCCCATGAATGGAGTACTCCAAAAATTTCAAAATCATCTGAATTATATTTAATAAGTTATGGAGTAGAGAGCCACAGGGACAAAAATGGTAATTTTAGATTTTGGTGCCTTAATCAAAATTTAGGATCAAACAAAGGGAAAATGGGTAATTTTGATTTTAATGAATTCTTTTGGATGTCTGAAACATAATGGGTTACAAGGAAGAAACCAATTTGTCACCTTTTAATGGTAAGGGTATGGTAAGGGTAAAATTGTAGGGTAAAATTGTAATTTCTTAAATTATCAGAATTTGGAAGTTAATTAAAATTGGATGATTCTAAAGTGATGGGCTTAGGTTAGAAAGATGATAATTCATTAATTTGAAGCCCATAATTGTTGATGATATGATCTTTTAATAATAATAAACATAACTTAAATTAAAATTTTGATAATTGCAAATTCACCCGTGAAAATTGTTAAGGGCTTGGTAGTGAGTTGGGCTTGATATTTGGACTTGTTTAATGAGGTTTAGAAAAGTTAATATGATTGATAATTAACACCTTTAAATATTACAAGCCCAACTTTAGTGGTGGGTACAAAATCCTTAACGACTTAAGCTTGCCCTAGGGGCATCTACTTACATAATTTTTAAGTAAAATATTAACTGATTAATTGAGTACCGCATTCTCAGGATAGTTAAAAATATTAGGTTCATTGAGCATAAGGTGTATTAACTATTAACTCATCACAACTAAACCTATAATTTGGGATGATCAATTGAACAATAAGATAGGTTCAAATAAACTTGAAATACTTTAAAAGGAATTTAAAATTCGCGAGGGATTGTTCCCCAAACACTTTTATAACCTTTTGGATATTTTGAAGGATAATTGAATTTATTATACTTTGTTCAGAAAATCATCCATTAAAACCTTTAGGGACTCACCAAGTCATGATATATTATTTGGAAACTACACCTTTATCTGCTCTTCTAATTTTATTAAATTTTATGCAAAATTATATATACCTGTTACAAGTTCTAGTCTCCAGCAGGAGAAACGAGAAGGTGATAGGTACACTTTTATAGTGTTATTTAATTTTTATCATTTTACTTACTAAAATTTACTCTTTCTTTAAGATATTATACATGCTTGGTTGTGAATGTCACTTTACCTGCAAAACAAAACACAACAATTCTTTAAAATTAATCAACAATTTTCAAAATTAAATTAAACTTTTTGAAAGGTAATCATAAATACTTTGAAAATAAACATATCATAACATGTCCTGTTGAATTTACAGAATTCCCGCGGATGAGGCAACCCACAGTTGCTAATGAGATCTCTCTGATTTAAATTAGCCTAACAACTCATTTAAGCTAAGTAAATTCAGAATAAAATAGAGATATAAGAACAAGGGTACCGTGGGATCCTAACCGGTGTCGCTCTAATCAAATTGTACCCCCTTATAATGATTGAACTTGAACTTGTCATTAAAACCTTTGAACTTTTAGCCTTTAGGACTGCTACTTCGTCAAGGAGCTTGGAGCCAAGTCTGTAAGTAGCCTGCTACAACAATGATCAATAATAGCACGAGGATCTGCAACAAAATATCTTTCCTTAGAATTAAACAAACAAGCCATAGGACTTTGAGGTTGCTTCTTAGAGCGACATAAATCCTCAACCTAATCTCTAGGCCTTTGCACAATCTTGGTGTGCAATATAAGCCCTAACTTATTTCAGGATTCCATGGTTGTCGTTCGTCACAACGTAAACCCTCACATCTTCCAGGTTATTTGTGCGACCGTCTCACATAAATGTAAGCCCTAAATAATAAAAATGGCAGGATGAAACATTAGATAATTTTTTCCTCGAAATTTCAAGCCAAACATTAGGATAGTTTGGGAAGTCACTGAGCTTCTCCTCAAGATCCGTGAGGAGATCCCCTAGTTCTTCCTCCTTTGGATTCCAAAATAAATGTTCCAGATTTGAGCTTTTCCTATTTCACACCTCTTTGTCTGATCCTTGCAAAGTCCTATCCTTATGAATTCTTGGAGACAATATCTTTTTATCGAAATCAAGAGTTTTCTTTGGTGACTTCGGTCACTTAAGATGTAATTGACTACAGGAGCTTGCCTCTATAAGGAGCTTTAAGAACCCACGTAATATACACCCTACCTAATTCTTTATATTAGATAAGGGAATTTTTCCGTCAACATAAATGATTTTTTGTAGACTAAAATGAGTGTCATAAATTCTTTAGTTTATTTAATAGAGCACCACCAACAAGTAATGTATTTATCCTTTGAGGTAGATATATTACTTGTGGTGTTGTAATTGTTTATTTCAATTATTGCAAATATGAGATCAGCTCGGTCTTGTATTTTAAAAAAATTAAAATATTAATTCTTTTTTAAAATTATATATATATGTAAATTAAATAAGCATCTTTTAAAATTGGGCACAGAGATATTCATTTCGGCGACCAACAATTTCTAATGTGGCGACCAAAAATTTTCTGGCGACTCCATTGGGGATTAGCTCTACTCTCTATTATGGTCAAAAATTTTTGGCTTCACACATCAATAATGTGTCAATGTCTCTCATGGAGCAGATTACCTTTCTTCCAATAGAGTGCTTTGCTCATTTATTTCTTAGATAAGTACGAACAACTTATTTGGATTCGAGGACCGTCTGTTTAACAATCTTTAAATAGAGAGGTTCAGAAGTAATTTAAAACTTTATCCATTTGTGTGGGATCAGACTCCCAATAGGTGTGTTGGTGGACTAGTTCTGCCTGGGTGAAGTGCATTGTGAAGTTGATCCTGCACTGGGTCCTAAACTTCACCGTTTCTTTGTATCCTCTGAGTTTGGTTTGCTTTGCTGCAAATCAATCCAAGTTGTTACATCTCTTCACACTCATTTAATTTGTTAATAAAAACTCTTTAATGTTATAATCATAAATAAAAAATATAATTGAAAATTAAAATAAGAAAGCACTTGCCCAGTCCACAGAACGACCTTTGTCAATTTTTAGTGCTCGCATTGAAATTACAAAGTGATGGTGGATACTAACCCTTAGAACTATTATTTGAAGCTGCTACGATGACGTTCCAAACTCTCAGCTTCTCCTGTAACTTGTTGAACAACCATGAAGCCAACAACGTTGCCCCAAAAATCAAGTTTGGTGTTGGATTCAATGAACTCAAGGTTGTGCTTGGAAAAGCCCATTTTATCGTCATGAAGGTTGCCATCCCAAAAGTACAAGAACCATCTATTGAGTTCAACCTGAACTGGCCCCAAGATTTCCTTCTTGCAGAAGGCAAAGATTGCCGCCTCCCCGGCATCCATTTAGTCTATCGTTCCTACGCTCACTCACCCAAGAGTATTTACTCTGGCTGTCGCCAGATTTACCGTCACCGTGTCTGCCTTACCGTCTCTCAAGGGAAAAAAAATATAATCATAGAAGATTCGGTCGATCGATTTACTGCCCCACCTTCAGTGATCGAGATTGGTTCCAGTTTGAAGACTGTGTTGTTAATTAGATCGTGAAGAAGAAATCATAGGCAAAGGGTTCAAAAGACTGTCATGGCGCAAGTTACAGAAATAACAACTGTTGATGAGATTCCTTAGTTGGAGGAACTTGAATTGTCTGAGACATCTCCTCTCCTTCGAGGAAGTAAGTTTCATCCATTGATGGATACTACTAGATATGAGAGCCTTCATAAAATTGTCGCTACCTTTCCATTACCCCATGGTCATGGTGAGGGAAGGGAGAAGTCCACTGCTATCATCAGAATCTGCACAGTATTCAAAAGATTGGCTGTTATGGAAGGGTCTTCAGTCACTGAGTTGCTCAAGTAGGTAGGATGCGCAGTGTCACCCCATATGAAGAAAAATATTTTGAAAGATGTTAGATCTGCTTTTCTGTCCCAAAAATTAGTTGAGATTCCACTAGCTCGTATCTCTATCAGATTCCTCCTAGGAAGCCGAGTTAGTACCGTTGTAGATACCGTTGATGTTGCTCTAGGGCATGTATGATGTTGACCAATCAAGTCACGTCCGGGTCTGAGAATACTACCTACTGTTGCTCATAAATATGTTTTGAAGAAGGTTATGGAGAAGAAGTTACCCGATGATGTACCTGGTCTGCGCCGCAGGGAGCATACCTCTCTACGATGCACCGATGCCTCTGCCAAAACACTCAGTCTCAAGGCATCACCGGTAACAAAGAAGGTATGGATACCCAAGGTTGGCACACCAACACCATTTGACGAGCCCGCAAGGCAAGTCTGTGGAATGAAGTGAAGGTCCAAAGTATCAAATATTATTGTTTCTAGTGCTATCGAGTCGGATGTGCAGAGGGAGGATGCTCAAAAGAGTACTCCAGATCTCAGGATAATTCAAGAAAAGATTGTTGAAGGAAAGGTTGAAAAGATTAAAGTTGAGATTTCCAAGTTGGTCAGAGAACATGGGGTGGTCTTTGATGATGATTATTTCAACTTTAATGATTATCTTGATGAGGAGTTTATGGATATTAATGTCAACGAGACTAGAGCAGCTTCTTATGCGCGCGAGGCCTAGCCGCTTGTTGAGGGGAAAGTCGTAGATGACTTGCACAATGTTGTTTTGATTAGATACAAGTAGATCAGTCAAATGGAGAAAAGAATAGAGGAGATGGCCTCCATGGCTATAATGCATGGACAATCCCAGTCACAGCAGTTAGCTCCTCCGAAGGTCAACTATCTAGAGATTGTTCACATTATAGATGAAAGGAGAGAAGTTGCCTCCGCAAATAGGGATGATTAGCAGAAGAAAGATTCCCCCCCAAGTATAATACCAGAGAAGGATATTAAGCATATAGTTGAATAACAAGTTTGGGAGGTCTTAGCTCAGTCTAAGGGTGATGCATCAATTTCAAAGGGTAGACGTTACCGGGAGGAGCTTGATGCCGTACCCTACCCCAAGGGTTTTATGTCACCGAACTTTAAGATGTTCGACAGTACCAAAAATCCTAGACAGCATGTAGCACATTTCTGAACCAGCTGTGGCAATACTGGAGGTAATGAAGTCTTATTTTTTTTTTTCAGTTCGTCAGCAGCCTGTCAGGGATTGCATTCAATTAGTTTTCCGAGCTTCTCAACGGGTCAGTGAAGATGTTGCCAAGTTTGAATAGTTGTTTGTGAATAGATTTGCTAGAGTGCAACACCACTTTACGATAAAAGATCTCATACTTGAGCGGTAGAAGCCCAATGAGACCCTCGTGAATTAAATCTTTAGGTGAAGAAACTTAAGCATGAAGTGCGGACCTCATCTACAGAAACAACATGAAATTAAGATTCTTCTCAAGAGCATACATGTGCAAATAACTTTCATGCTTAAGCAGCTCACCATTAAGTCATTTAAGAAGTTACGCAACAAGGCTAGCAGCTTGCTGGAGGAAGTCAAGCATATAGATTCCCAAGAAATGACAGGGAACTTTAGAACAACCAAGAAATTTGAGAAGAAGTCTGGGACAGTGACAACCGTGGACAAATAAAGGCAAACAATAAAGATTCCAGTTGAGCAGTCCAATCAGAGTCATCAGCAGTCGTAGCATAGCTAACCTCAACATCAGTCTGCTAAGTTGTATGGTCAGTCCAGTCAGCAACAGAGGGCATACATGACAAATAACAGATAGAGTTTGACAATCTCATAGTAGATAATGAAAGCAAATTCCTTCAAAGATAAGGTTGTGCCAAAGATGTTCAGGAGTTTGGTGAAGAGATCTGAGTTCAGACTGCCTAAAGCCGAAGAAATGGAAAGAAGTTGACAAGAGAGACCAACCTAATTATTTTCCATACCACACACTACTTGGTCATACCATAGAGAGATGTTTCAGTTTTAAGGATTAGCTCAAGAATAATCTCAAAGAAGGAAATATAAAAATTTTGAAGGAATATTTAAAAGAACTTAAAAGATGTTCTGTAAGTATGAGTTCGACCAATCCAATTACCCTGATAGAGCCATATTCGGAGGAAGATGGTTGGAACACAGTTTGGAGAAAATCATCCAAGAAGATACTTGATCAGATTTAAATTGCTTCAACATAAGCCACTGCTCATGGTCTACAAATTGTCAAGCTCAAGTTGGAGATTTCACCAGAGAAGCTGTGGCACCCGGAGAAGAAGATGGACGTGATCGTGAAGACTGATATGCCAAAAGGGTAGCATAGTGGCTTCCTCTATTAGATTGGTTGTCTCGGATTTGGGGTAGAAAATCCTCAAACCCCTAACCATGTATGATTACCATTTTGCCACTCTAGGGTCTTTTGAATGTAATGATTATGATTTCAACTACATTTTAACTCTCTAGTGATGACGTAACTGACTGTGACCAATCTAACCCCAATCTCGATACCCAAACCAATCCTCAAATCTTACTTAAGTCTGTGAACCCATCAACAAGAATTAAGAAGAGGCAAAAATGTTGATTATGATAGTTTCAAGAGCGAGGAACTAGTCCTCGGGTGCCAAGGAGCACCGCTTGCCATCAACTTTAATTTCTTCAATACAGAAGAAGCACCAGAAGTTTTGCCTTCAACAATGGAAGAAGAAGAAGAAGAGATTACAGAGATAAATCTGAGAAGTGGAAAGGTTTTACCCCCGAGAATGGCTCCAATAGACAAATGACAGCAAATAGTTATTCATGAAGAGTTGCCTCCAACAATAGAAGAAATACTTATTCCAAGTAAAATTAGAGGCACGTAAAAAGTGGATTATAACATACTAGCTCATCTTAGGAGGTAGTCGGCCAAACTAATCATCTATGATGCTCTGATCCTGTCAAAGGAGATGAGGGAAGCTATGGTTACAGCCTTGCTTGACACCAAGAAATCTGCTTAGATCAGTTGGCCAACACATCCTCAAATAAAGTTTGTTCGTTAAAGGAACAACTTGGGGTAACTTTTACCGATGATGATCTGCTGCTTGATACTACCGATCATAACCGACCTCTCTACATTTTGGTTAGCATCGACACATTCATGCTTTCCAGATTTTTGGTAGATCCATGAGGGTCACTCAACTTGATGAGTCTACAGACGTTAGCTTAATTAGACATTGACGCTCAAGAGCTCACTGCTGATAGCTGTTGACCTCACTTTTGGTTGAGGTTTACTTTTTTTCCTCTTTAGTAGCTTAGGGTCTAGCCATAGGACTTTCCTGTTAACTATTCCTAGAAAACTAGAAAAGGAACCCTCATCATTAGAAATTCTACCCTCTTCTTTGCTCAACTTGAAGTTCCACATATTGGTCATAGCCTCTAGCACTTAGTAGGTGGGGTAACTATGAGGAAGCTCAAGGAGAGTCTCCCTAGGACTGCCTGACCTTAGGGTTGACTCTGGGTCTTAGTCTTGAGCTAGTTCACTCACCTACACTCACTCTCACCCACAATCACTCACAATCCTAAACCTAAAATTTCTTGACTTTGATCCCTTGATCCTTTGGGAGACTCATGTAAATGGTCCCCTAAACCCATTGGCCCGGGATGGGGTTTAGCTAAGACCAGTACATAGAGGACCCAAATGGGTTTCCATTGGTCCATAGCTCATATAGGGTGGTTGGCACCCCAATTCTACCAAAAATATCCAACTTGGCCTTTTGCCCCAAATTACCTAGATACCTTGGAGCCCTAAATTTGGCCAAAATTCCCAAAATTCCCAAATCCACCCAAAATACCCAATTTTTTCCAAAAATAATTTCAAACCTTTTCAAAATACCTAAATAACCTAAAACCACCCAAAAATTCCAAAATAACCAAAATACCCTCCAAAATTGCCAAAATTACAAAAAATGCCCTTGGCACCCTAAGCTTTCCCAAAACCTCAAAAATTAATTTGAATGTTTATAAAACCATTTTGGAGCCTCTAATTGAACCCAATTTGACCATTTTGACCAAAACCCCTAAGTTGCCTTTAAAGGCCCAACTTCCCCAAATTTATCCCCAAATGTCCATCAATTTGGTCCCAATTTCCCCCAATATCAATCCTAACCTCAAATTCACCTTTCACATAACTAATATAAACCAAATCCAAGCTTAATTGGTCCATGCTTTGAGCAAAATTTTGATCGAAGTCAAACCCCCAATTTTGGCCCTATGATTTAATCCCACCAAATTGAACCGCATAGCCTACTTAATTTGTCATAACTAATGCTGAAAACTCTTCAAAACAATACTAAACATCAAATTTGACCTTCAATTGGCCTTGGTGAAGCCTCAATTTTACTTAATTTTAACCCAAGTTCAAAATCCCCAAATTTGCCTTAAATTGGCCTTACCTCCAAATTCCACCAAATTAATTCCCCTAACCCCAAAATTTACACCCCATTTATGTTAAAAACTCTTCATAATGTTCCTATAGACCACTTTCAACAATCAATGTGGACTTAGCCCAACCTTAGCCCAGCCTAGACCCAAGTCTAGCCCAACATTCCCAAATTGACCAAAATCCCAAATTCCTTTAAATTGAACCCCCAATTGAACTCAAAGTCATTTCAAACCTTCACAAAAAAATATTCATTAAAATTATCTACACAACATTGATTAATTAATTGGGCTCAAAGTCATTGCTAGCCTAACCGAAACCCCACCTTTGGCCATTTGGAACCACATTGGACCCATGCACCAAAATTGACCTAACTATGTCAAATTGATCAAGGCAAGACTTCTACAGCCAACTTTTGAGTCTTAGTAATGAAGTTAGACCCACTTAACCCACCCTAGATGAGCCATGGACCAAAGATCCCCTAAAGCAAGGGATTTGTTTCCTAAATTGTTTAAGCCAAAGATATCTTTGCCAAAACCTTTGCCAAAACCTATCACCAACCAGCCTAAATTAATTGTTGTGACAGATTCCTTTGAGGTCCCTGAGCCACCTAAGCACCTCCCCTGCCATTGCCGGCTGGCCTAGTCACTGAAGCACCTCAAACTTGAGATCCACTATATATAAATCCTCACCCAATTGACCCATTTGAGCTGTCCTACTCCCATTAGCTAATTGCGCTGCTTAGCTCACCACCTCAGCAAGCTTTTGCACCCCTGGCCACCCCCTGAGCTCCACTCTCCGACCATGGCTATAAAAGCTCCCCTCCATGGCCAAATCCAAGTGCTGAAAATTACTTAAGGAGACCCTGCCAAATTGCTCCCACAACATCCTTGAGACCTCCTCAGTGCAACCCAACCACCTCCCTGCCCTAATTCCAATCGTCGGAGCTCAATTTTGGCCAGAAATAAGACAAACTCCACTACACCTCCACAGTGCACCAAAATCAAATTAAACTTGCCCAAACCTTCACCATAGTGAGAGAAGAAGAAGCCCCATCAAACCCCCTCACAAAGAACCTTTACCCCTGAATTTGACCAACACTCGAAATTGAGCTTCACCAAAGTCTGCCCAAGACAATTCACCACAACCAGAGGCTCCATCCTTGAGCTCCTTGTACCTCCAAGAATGTGTCGAGCACCTCTGATTGAAGCTTCCCTTCTTAGAGAAAAGGGATAAAACTCCCCCTCTTCCCAAGCTTCATTTGATTCTCCATTCATGTACATTTAATTTCGTGGCATGTTTATCGTATGGATGTGTTCGCCTAGTATAGAGGAGTCGATAGGATGAAACCCAAGTCAGATTGGTTGGTATGGATGTGTTCGCCTAGTATAGAGGAGTCGATATGATGAAACCCAAGTCGGATTGGTTGCGTGTAGCTTGAGTTCTTAAGCCTAGAAGGTGGATGGCTCGTGGGATGAACCAGATGGGGACGAAGACTCACGACCGTCGGATGGCGCGTGTATCAAATGGAGGGTTGAGATGAAGCCGGATGAGAGATCCCAACATACAGCGTGGGCCGCGTGGTGCTAACTTAGAAGGCGGCGCCAAATGGGTAGCATCCGCGTGGAGACTTCGAAGCTGCCGAGGATTGCGTGGCGCTGCGTGGTTTAAGTAGGATTATTTTTTATTTAATTAAATCAGCTAACTTCAAAAATTTAACTTCAAAAATTTTAACTTCAAAAATTTATATCTTGGTGTAAAAAAATCAAAAAAATAAAATAAAAATACCCTCTTACTTAATGAACAGAGGAGAATAATGTGGATTAAAAATAAAATTATTTTTTCAAACATATGATTTTATATTAATTAAATATCCTCTGAGGTATTTTAACTCTCTATGACTAAGGAGTGTTCACCATGGCATGAGATTTTTAGATTTTATTCATCATCACAAAAGGGATTTTCTCTTATTTTTCTAAGATCAGAGGGCATCTCTATGCTCCTAACCCTAATTTTTAAGCCAAGGTGACCATTTTGGCTTATTTTAATCATAAAAATCAAAATATTACTTAAAAAATTATGAGACGGAATAACTTTAGTAGGTTTCTTGTGGTCAGAGAAATCTAGAAAAAATATTATGATGCTTTGAACTATTTCGTACATTTCTATACTTAATTAAATGTATATATCTTTCAGGAATTTATGTAAATTAAACATATGTCAAAAAATGACAAAATCAGTCCCACATTGTTCATTAAAATCATATATACTCACTGTAAAACTTTCAAAATTATTTGGCTTAGTGTAAGCACTAAAGTAGATTTTCTAAGAAACCTTGTATTTGTGTACAAAAATAAGTATAATAAATTAAATACAATTGGGAAAATTATAAAAAGTAGTTTTCTGAGTTCCTTATGATTAGAGGTATTTAGGAAAAAGAAAAAACACTTTTAATAAAATACTTAATTTTTTGGCCTCATGTTGAATTTTTAATATTTAAAAATAAATAAAAATTTCGAAATTCAAAAATATATAAATATCTCAAAATGTTCCTAACTATTCTCTGATCACTTGGGACACATTAAAATATTTTTTCTAATTTTTCTAAGTTCAAAATAAATTTTAAAAAGCTTAAAAATTAATTTTCTTTATTTTTTCACTACAATAATTATAATAAATAAATTAAAAGAAATACAAAATTTAGTTCTCTGAGTTTTTTTAACTTAGATGAGTATAAGAAAAATATAAAAATAATTTTTGTAATTAAAACACCATTTTCTACTTAAATAAATCATAAAAATTGAGCCAATTTAAAATAATAATAATAAAAATTTAATTCAAAAAAATCATGAAATTTTACCCAAGCATTTCTTTGACCTAGAGAAACCCTTAATAATTTTCTCATAAATAAAAGCTTTATTTTGAGAAGTTAAATAAATCACCTTTTGAAAATGTTATTTTCTTAATTTAAATAAATAATCAAATTAAATTAAAATTTTGAGAAATCTACATTTTCTCCTCTAATACTTTAATTACCTCATGGATATGACACTTCAAGTCCTCAAAGTCATTTGAGTTGTGTTTAGTGAGTTATGAGGTGAGGTGCCCTAAGGGAAAAACAACCACTTTAGACTTTGGCTCTTTAATCAAAATTTAGGATTAACCAAAAGAAAATGGGTAATTCTGATCTTAATAAACATGATTTGATGATTGAAATACAATGGGACTAAAAGGTAGAAACTCACTCACCACCCTTGTACAACATCAACAAGATCATAATTCTCCTAAGCTTCATGATTTGGAAGTCAATTAAGATCAAATGATTCTTAAGTAAGGGGCTTAAACTAGGAAGGTTGATAATTTACTTTTCTTAAGCCCAAAGTTGAGGATGATTTGATTACTTGATACGAATACACATCACATTAACTAAAATTTTTGATACATACCATTTCACCTATCATGATTATCAAGGCTTGGTAGTGACCTAGGTTTGATTCCTAAACTCAAGTTAATTGGATTTAGAAAATGATATGATTGGTGATTAACATATTTAAACACTACAAGTCTAACCTTAATTGTGAGCACCACAATCTTAAAGACTTGTCTCCGGGGCACTCATTCACATAACTCTTAAACAAAACATCAACTGACCAATCAAGTATCATATCCCTAGGATAATTAAATTAAAAGTTTCACTGAGCAATGGGGTAGTCACACTTCAACCTCAGATGATTATTAGGACATTATGATAAGTTCAAAATGAACTCAGAATGTTTCAAGAGATCTTCAAAATGATTTAGGGTCACACTTTGAATATTTTGAAATCTATTGGACATCCTGAAGGACAAATTGGACTTGCCTTACTTTATCATAGAATCATTCACCAGGATCTTTTGAGATTCAACGAAAATCGTAGCTTGGGGTTTGATAGCTAAACCTTCATCTACTCTTACAACTTAAATCTTCTTGCAATATTGTATACATGCTTTGCAAGTACTAGTCTTTCAAGTGGTGGAACGAGAAAACTTACTAGGTATGCTTTTACAGTTTATAGTACCGTCGCAACAAAACATTCTAAATTTGGACCATTCCCCTTTCATAACTCTTTGTTCAATTTTGTTGAAAAGTCCAATCCTTCTGACCTCTTTGAAAATAACATTTCTTGATTTTTATCGAGAGTTTTCTTAGGTGACTTTTGTTATTTAAGACGTAATTAACTATAGGGGCTTTCCCTTATAAGAAGCTTTGCCAAACCCAGCTTAATATAAACCCTATTTAATTCTCCATATTAAATAAAGGAACTTGTCAGTAAATAAAATGGTTTTACAGACCAAACGAATGTCATATATTTCATAGTTTATTTGATCGAGCATCACCCTCAAGTCTTGTGTTTATCCTTAGAGATACATACATGATAGTGCTCCTTCATTTAGACTATAAAAAATATGGGGTCAGTTTGATTTCATATAGTTCTAAATTATATATATAGGTAAATTAAACACCTTTTTGTAGCGGACGACGGGATTTCGATTCTGGCAGCCGACAGCTTCCAACTGGCAACTCCTTAACTAAAATAGTGCCAACAATAGGATGATGCTAAGAGGATTTAACCAGAAAGGACAAAGAGCTCTTAGATAGATCATGCTGCTAATGAAAGTTGAGGAGCTAGTAACAACCGCAAACTCCATATCATCGACTGATGTAGGTAGATTTAGTGTGAGAATTTTGCAAATATTTTTGAATATTACAAAATTACACACGACAGATATATAATAAATATGCAATATAATCCCAAAAAAATACTTTTTATGAAAATAATTTATCTTTTAAAACTTTTTTTAAACTGCCAAATCCCCTTTAAAATCAACACAAGTATACGTATCGCTCAAGTAATAAAGGGCTCTAATGGAGTCCTAAATATCAATCCCATAGGGAAGTTGGAAAATTCTAAAGTAAGTTATGAAAATTATTTTATTACAAAAAGAAAAATAAAAGTAAAAGTAATGTGCAAGTTTGAAAATTAACTACTCAAGTGAATGCTAATTAAAATGCAGATGCAAGACTACAAAATTTAAACTAAACTAAATACTAAATTTTCAAAAGTAAAATTATGAAAATTAAACAAAGTTTTTGTTGTAACGAAAAGTTCAGATTTAAGAAAGCATCTCTTCCCTTTACAATGTGTATATGGATTTTGAAGAAATTGAAATTATTTGAAAAAAATATATAAAAACTAATATAAAAACTATTTTGTGTTACTATTTTGTGTTAAATAGGAGCAATCATATTATTTACCCTCTTCTGAGTGCTATAAAAAATATTAACTAATCCAGAGTTTGGTCCCTAATTTCGTGGTTCAGCTAGGAGGATACCGACTGTCACTTTAGAGCTCCCACTACTCTCTCCCCTGAGGGCTAACAATCTTGCATTAGTTTCCGATCAACAGGACCAAATTGGGGATTTTAATCTGTCACCTTAAAATCTCTAATTCTGCATCCCGCAAAGTATATTTCCATATTTATTTGCACCCAATCCCATGGATGATATACTCTCCCATGAAATCAAATGTGATTCTCCCTATGTTGTAGAAATCATATCTCTTGTAAGAACATACTCTCAACAAGTTTTACCATTTCAATTGGCCATATCAAAAAGTAAATGAAGATCAGAGTTCAAATCATCACAAATTATTATCATTATCATTTAAAACTGTGGAAAAAACTGTGGAAAACAAAATCTATTATTCACAAAACCATATCTCAAAGTAGGGAGAAGGATAAAGAAGTCTACTCAGATTTCATGAGAAGTATATGATAAAACATGGATTTCATAATTAAAGTTTACAAAACAAAAGTAAAAAATATACAACTTATCTCAGAGTTCTTCTCAAGCAAATCCCTAGAAATTCTCTCCAAGTCTTTCGCTCTTTACAATCACTCCCAATTCTCTCTTAAAAGTGTAATGAAGAATAAATCTCTCACCTTCCCTTTTCACTTACAACCCTAGAAGAAAATCTCCTCTTCTCTCTCTATCTCTAACTCACGCCCCTCTCTCTCTCTCACGCCACACCCCAAAAGAGTCTTTCAAATCTATGAAGTCTTATTCTTTTATTTTGGGCAGCCCACTTTGGAAAAGAATTCAAAATTCCCTCCAAAAGTCAACTTTTTTTAATTCAAAATATGTGTCATTTGATTCAAGAGTTATATCCCTTCATAAAAGAACATTCCAAAGTGTTTAGATGCATTGAATTACTCCATGAGGTGTGTAGAACAAGTGTCCTTTTGAAATTTAACTAAAACTTTGTCTTGAACTGCCTTAATTTGAAAAAGTCATCCCAGGCGCATCATGTGTAAGTTCTCTAGATTTTGGCGCATCATGCGCCGATCTGGCACATCATGCGTCAGAATCCCAAAATTTGATGTTTTGGCTTCAAATTTTGTCCTTTTGCCATTTTTGCTCCAAATGCCTAAAAATGATATACCTACAACAAAAACACAAAAATACCCTTCTTTAAAGTGCAATATCACCAAAAATAAATATAAAATAGGTACTTAAAATAGTACATTATTTTGGTGTATCATCGACGCAGAGACCTCTTTCAATGCCTTACTTTGTTGATTGTGGCTGCACGAGCATATTATGGTTCCGTCGTCACTACATCAAGTGTATAAATTATTTCAAGGAAGGACAAGAAAATTGCGTGAAAGGGGATTTACAACCATTCCCAGTTCATGAGGTAGCCATCCATGAAGACGTCACCTACTACACCCCTCCAAAGAAGACTGACTTTTCCTATGAAGTCGTGATAAATGAAATGGAAGATTCAGAAGAATCACAAGAACAAGGTCATTCAACTCTGCTTCAATGACCTACTGCCACTTTTTTGCAATGAGCAAGTAGAGGTTCTTTTAGCCGACGCACCTGAGATCGAGGCCAGGGACGTAGACGAGGAAGAATTAGCATAACTAGTGAAGAGATGAGGTTATCCATCAACATTAATGTCGAAGAAAGTTCCGATGAAGAGATGATAATCATAAAGCAGAAGAAATCACAGTTCGAGACACCCTTGGAAGATGTGGAGAAAATTGAATACGATTCAACGTATGATTGGATCAACTATTACGTGCATGTCATGACCCTTACTCCGATCTACCCTCAAAAGGTCGAGAGTCTAGAGCTCACGGAAGTTTGTAATGTTGGTTTTAAGCCGATCAAGTTCTACCAGTATTCTCCTACTACGAGTTTTGAAAATCATGTAAATTTTGAAAAAAGGATTTTAATGAATTAATGGAATTACCATTTGGCTACTTTTCTGTTTGTGTTCAGAAGCAAATTTACAAGGACATGTGCCAAAGTAAATGCCAAAGTATAAGCTACAACTTTTGGAGAAGTTATAAAATGTTAAATGTTGAACTCCCAATTTAAAAGTGGGTCTTGGATTTGGTATTATAGGACCATTCGATGACTCAAAATTTTATATGGTTGTTACTAGCAAGTCAAAAGAGGATTGTCATGATGTAGAAGATGACTCTAAAGATCTGCCGATAGATGATTTGAAGAAGAGATTAAATCAACCATCAATGAATTAAAGGAAGTCAACATCGGGACTGAGGAGCAGCCCCGACCCACCTTCATAAGTTCACTACTCAACAAGGAAGAATCTACAGAATTGATCAAGTTATTGTTAGAATTTAAAGATTTCTTTTCCTTGAGCTACAATGAAAGCTAGGATTATTTGCAGAAGTTGCATTGCATAAGCTCGAGGTGGACAAAGAAATGCCTCCAATACAACAAGCTCTAAGAAGAAAGTACTTTGAAATAGAGCAAAAAGTCATTACCGAGGTGAAGAAATTAATAGACGCCAACTTCATAAGAGAAGAGCAATACCCGACATGGCTAGCCAACATCATGCTAGTTAAAAAGAAAAATGTACAAATTTTTGTATGTATCAATTTCAGGGATTTAAACAAAGTGTCCAAAGAATGAGTTTCCACCACTGATACCAGAGTTAATGGTGGACATTACATAGATACACGAGATTTTTTCCTTCATGGAAGGATCCTCAGGCTATAATCAGATAAAGATGGCTCCAGAAGATGCAACACTTACTACCTTTACAACACCGACCAAGATCTTTTGTTGCACTGTGATGCCCTTTGGATTGAAAAATGTCAGAGCAACTTACCAATGAGCTATGACAAAGATCTTTGATGACCTTATCCACAATCAAGTTGAGTGATATGTGGATGACTTGGTCATCAAAAGAAAGCAGCGAATATACCACTTGTACAATTTGAGGATCGTGCTCAGACGATTACGATATTATAATCTCAAGATGAACCCCTTAAAGTGCGCCTTCTGTGTTACCTTTAGAAATTTCTAGGATTCATTATCAATCATCAGAGAATTGAGATTGACCCAGATAAGATTAAAGCTATCTTGGAAATGCCTCTTCCCAGAAACTTGAAACAACTACATTGTTTTCAAGGTAAATTGAAATACTTGAGATGTTTTATTTCTAATCTCTTAAGAAGGTGTCAGCCTTTCTCGACATTAATTAAGGACGTCAAATTTGTTTGGGAAAAGAAATGCCAGCTGACCTTCGAGGACGTTAAGCAATATTGAACGACACCTCCTGCTTTGGCAGCCCCTATCCCGAAAAAAACTGTTGATACTTTATATCGCGACCTTAGACGACTCTCATGGAGCCATACTAACTTAGGTCAATGATGAGGGTAAGTAAAACACACTCTACTACTTGAGTTGACGTCTACCAACGAAAGTAAAGTATCCTCATATTCAGAAGCATTGTCTAGCTTTTTTTTTGCTACTCAAAAGCTTAGACATTACATGCTTTCTCATAAGATTACCCTTATTTCAAAAGTTAATCCATTGCAATATTTGGTGACCCAACCAACACTTTCCAAACCTCTAACATAACACTTTTCAAACCTCTAACATGGTGGTCAATGATTTTATTATAATTTGATATAACTTTTAAACCCATTTTGCGCTATCAAATGACATATTCTAGCCTATTTTCTCGTAGTACACCCACTTCCAGCTGGGTCCCCTCTCAACAAAGATCTACCATATGAGCAGATACCAAAAGTGGAATATTTCAGTGCCAGACGTTGGGAATTGTACTTTGATGGAGCTTTGTCAGCAAGAAGAAATAAAGGATAAGGAACAGTTATACCTGACAAGGCAGGAATTAGTTTGATCTTTGTTACACTAGACAAGGGCATGTTGAGATTCTCATAACACCTAATAGAGCCATGTACAAACAATGAAGCCAAATATGAAGCATTAATCACCGGGTTGGAATTGGAAATCTTGATGGACATAGCAGATATTGCCATATATGATGACTTACAACTAGTCATTCAACAAGTCGTCGGATAGTACAAAATTTTAAACTCGAGACTAGCATAACATCATCAATATACAATTAAGTTGCTGGAATATATTCTCAGTGTGACACTGTATAGAATTCCTCGGGAAGATAACACCCATGTAGACGCTTAGCCAAGATTACTAAAGAATTGGTGTATCCACCGTAGGATTCCATTACATTACAGTGCAAGGATGCCAAGTTTTTCAAAGATCAACCTCAATAGTCCACATAAGCACATAAATGAAGAAGAGATAGTAGCCGTAATAGCAGACAATACCAAAGATTAGCACAGAACATTTATAGAATATTTGAAAATAGGAAAACTACCATAAGAAGAGTCTGAAGCATATCACATCACAAGCAGAGCCATGTCGTATGCTTTGGTAGGTGATGTTCTATGCAGAAGATACTTTGATCAAATGTGGCTATGATTTCTGAGCAAAGCATAAGAACAGGATAATGTCAAAGAATGTAGATGCTGGATTATGGGTGCTCACAAGTCAGGGCAAAAGATGAAGATTAATCTTAATAGACTTGGATGTTATTGGCCAACAATGATAGTAGATTGCATGGATACAACCAGAAAGTGTCACTTATGCCAAGTGCATGGAGTGGTCTTGCACCAACCTCCGAATGTGCTTCACCCAACCGTCACCTCGTGGCCATTCAAGCGTTGGGATACAGACATAATGGGTCCAATAAACCCTCGATCTTCTAAAGGATAAAGATTCATTCTTACAGCTACATATCACTTCTCAAAGTGGGCAGAGGCAGTGCCGTTACAAGAGGTCACAATGCACCACGTTCTGTAGTTCTTCAAAAGTCAAATTGTCTACCATTTTGGTGTTCTGCACAGAGTAATTTTCCACAATGGGTCATCCTTCAAAAGCACAAAAAAAAACAATTTCATCAAGCAACATGGGATAGATTGGAGATATTCTACAATTTAGTACCCCAAAGCGAACAGCCTAGCCGAGGCCTTCAATAAGATGCTCTTGCAAATCTTAAAGAAAAAATTGGATAAAAATAAGAAGGGATGGCATGAGAAGTTGCTAGAAGTTTTGTGGGCCTATCGAACGACTTTCGGGACTCCCACTCAATGTATGTCATATTCGTTAGTGTACGGTTCCAAAGCCAAACTCCCGATAGAAGTGTAGATACCGTCTCTCAGAGTCGCCGTCACTAATTAGATTATAGTTGAAGACAATGATAAGATTTGACTTGTAGACTTAGAAGCCCTCGAAAGAAAATGGTTAGAACCGCAACAGAACCTGGAGCTCTACCAAGTGAAGATGATACGGGCTCACGATAAATTGGTCCGCTCAAGGACGTTCAATGTCGGTGAACTCGTACTCATCCTCAAGAGGCCTATCCTTGCACACCGTATGATAGGTGAAAAATTTGAACTGACTTGGGAGGGACCATTTGTTGTGGAGAAGGTCTTTTCAGGAGGATCTTACCAGATAATGGATTTTCAAGGTGAAAGGCCCATGCTACTGGCCAACGAGCAATATATGAAGAAATATTATACAACTTGATGTTTTAACTTATAGATTTTTGAAAGTGATACTTGTTCTGAGGATGGCTACTTGGTCGGCATCTGTGACTGGGTCCAAAGTTTTGTAATAAGATCAATTTTAATAAAATAAAGTTTAAATTTGCACTTATAAATTTCCCCTTTAATTTTGAAGTTCACTAAATTAAATTAAATAAAATATTTGTACATACAAAATTTTAAAATTTGCTTAATAATGGTTTGTTATTGTTTTTGTTCGTGCAAAGTATCAACATGCTGACATTTCCCCTATTTTATACAGGAAAATGTCGGGCTAGAGATTGATCTTCGCATTCAAAGATGGCTTAAATCTTGCACTAAATGAAAAAAAGGCAGCCTAGGGTGGCGTTGTGAGTTTTTACTTGGACTACGGTCAAGTCAATGTAGACTATGAAGCCCCCTGGACGTTTCCAGCTGCCGTGAAGCAGAAGGAATACCTTCAGTACTCAAAATCAGTGTCAGGGAGGATCCTTACCGAAGAGGAAGAAAGTCGGGGGAATACACTACCCGATGGAAGGAACTTGCCAGCTACAGTCAACAATCACCACGCTGACTGGAGACTTGGTCGGTGTCAGTGATGAAAGAGTTCCAAATGCACCATTATGAAGCATGCAGCATAGAAACACCAACCGGCGTAAACACAGAGCTTTGATTTGCTTGGATAAGTGATGTGTCAAGGAAGCTGTTGGTAGATTAGTTTTAATTTAGGAAGAGCAATTTTATGACCCAAATTTGGAAAATACTTCCACCAGTCTACAGATTACAGAGGACGAGCCAGAGACACTCATAGATCCTACATTTTCAAGGATCCTCGATGAGCTTTGTGCAGAATGCCTCAAGTGCAATGCAGAAATCTTGAGGAGGACACTGTCAACCGGAGACTTGACAGAATGCCCAAAATATAACATCCTCAATTTGGAGAGGTACGGGACATTCAAAGAATATAAAGTTGCAAGTATGAGGTTCAAGAGTGCTAAGCACCTAGATGTTGAGCCATAAATTCTGAGGTTTTTAGAGTCGGGACCATCTTGGATTCTATCAGAAATCCATTCAGAGGTTCAACCTCAGTAGTTATAGTTGTTACTAAGATCTGAGCTTGAAAAGATACACCGAGTCTAGAAACAAAAATTTAAACACTATGAATAAATTCAAAGAAAATACGTCAATATCCTAGAAGGATTGGAGCTTCACATAGGTGTGTTCTTCGAGAGCAATGAAAGGAAGATTCTAGATTACATTTTTTGTAACAAAGACAGAGGCCGGGTCGGATTGTTGAAAAAGAAGACAAATTTAGAGCCATAAAAATGGATGTGTTGGAAAGGTGGGATAACCATTCAGTGTGGCTGTTGCTACAACTTTGTTGAGGATAGGCTAGGAAAACCCACGGGTATCCAGAGATATGACGAGGTGGATCCTATGCCATCCACAATAAAGGGCATTATTAAGAGGATGGTTAGATGGAGAATACTGCCAGCATATTGAATCCCTAACAGCTGCATCATTAACATCTACGAGGAACGGGATCGCATTCCACCCCATATAGATCATCATGATTTTGTCAGACCTTTCTCCAAAGTGTCATTCATGAGCAAGAGAAACAGTTTGTTAAGAAAAGAAATTGACGTTGTTGAACCTGGTGAGTTCAGAGGATCAGTTGTGATTCCGCTGTTAGTGGGTTTAGTCCTATCCTGAAGGGAAATGGAGCAGATCTAGCGAAGCATTGCATTCTTAGAGTGCTGCAACGCAGAGTTTTTGTTACACTAAGGAGGATGGACGACAATAAAATGCCATATGGATTTTAACTAGATCCAGAACTAGAGGAGCTACAGTTGTACGAGCTATGAGATAGCTACACCTCTAATTACATGCAAAAGGAACTCTTGTCCCAAAGCGTGGCTTAGAAGGTTAGCTTGATCACCAGCTCACCCATGAGACATACAGACAAACAGATAAACAAATGAATAGACAGAGCAGCCAATATGATATGATGTTTCAGATGTACTCAGCATGTTGCCTTTTGATAGCTCCAGCAAGATCAATTGTATTACATATTTGAAGCAGAATTAATGAAGTTTCTTTTAAAATTTCAGAATGTTTGTCGAATTGCCTTTTTATGCGATTGATGAAAAGCCGTAGGACCATACGCTGGTCCGAAATTATAAAAAATAAAGAACATCACAAAGTAAGCCTAATAATCAAATTAAAATTCAAAATTTAAAGTTAATCAACGAAAATTAAATTTGAAAAGATTACTTGATAATAAAATATTATAGAGACAAAAAGAAAAAAAATAAATAAAAATGATAAACCGGTTCGTCTCAATTTTGAGGTTCCATGCTTTGTACTTTTGTAGTACGAGCAGTCTGCATGAATTTCTTCACATTCCTCATGGATTTTCACACTCTTCACAAAATCCCACAAATCTTTCCTCACTACCGTCGATCTTCATGAATTCTACAAATTCGCACAAGTTTGAAGCACTATATTCCAAAGGTTGAGGGAATAAGGCCTTAAATTAAATCAAGGCTTCCTCTTCGAGGTCGGTACTTAAATTTTGATTCTCATTCTAGAGCTGGTACCTAAATTCCAGTTCCTATTATAGGATCAGTACCTAAATTCTGATTCTCTTATTTTTGAGGTTGGTACCTAAATTCTGATTCTCATCCCCAGGTACCGACCCAAATTCTGATTTTCATCCTCGGGCTAGTACCTAAATTCCTGTTCTCATTTTAGGATCAGTACCTAAATTTTGATTCCCTTCTTTCTGAGGTCGGTACCTAAATTTTGATTCTCATCCTGGGGCTAATAACTAAATTCCAGATCCCATTCTGGGATCAGTACCTAAATTTTGGTTCCCTTCTTTCTAAAATCGACACCTAAATTTTGATTCTCATCCTAGAGCTGGTACCTACATTCCAGTTCTCATTCTTGGGTCAGTACTTAAATTCTGATTCCCTTCTTTCCAAGGTTGGTATTTAAATTCTGATTCTCATTCTAGGGTTGGTACTAAATTCCAGTTCTCATTCTAGGGTCAGTACCTAAATTTTGATTCCCTTCTTTCTGAGGTCAGTACCTAAATTCTAATTCTCATTATGGGGCTGGTTCCTAAATTCCAATTCCTATTCTGGGATCAGTACCTAAATTCTGATTCCCTTACCATCACCTCATTGGTTAGATTTGAGCCCCTGAGCATTCCTTCCTAATGTGACATCCCCGCTACCTCTTGGGTTGGATGTGAGTCCTTGTGCTTTCCTTCCCAATGTAGTGATATGTTTCTGACTAGCTCTTGAGTTGGATGTGAGTCCTTGTGCTTTCCTTCTCAATCTGGTCTTCTTGCTACCTCTTAGGTTGGATGTGAGTCCTTATGCTTTCCTTCCCAATGTAGTGATATGTTTCTAAACAACTCCTGAATTGGATGTGATTCCATGTGCTTTCCTTCTCAATCTAGTCTTTCTGTCACCTCTTAGGTTGGATGTGAGTCCTTGAACTTTCCTTCCTAACATGACACGCTTTTTGAGATCGGTGTACGACCCCCTTAAATGGTTTGAGGCTTTTGATTCTCATCCTTGGGCTGGTACCTAAATTATAGTTCCTATTCTGGGATCAGTACCTAAATTCTGATTCCCTTCCCTCACATCTTAGGTTGGATGTGAGTCCTTGAGCTTTCCTTCCTAATGTGACACCTTCTTCGAGATTGGTGTGAGACCCCCTTAAATGGAATAAGGCTTCCAATTCTCTCATTTGCAATCACAGCATTAAGAATAGGTCTTGTCCTACTCCTTCTCAACACTTTAGTACCTTTTAAGTTGGATATGAGTCCTCGTGCATTCCATCTCAGTGCGATCACTTCACATATTGAATCAACGTGCATTCCATCTCAGTGCGATCACTTCACATATTTTCGATGTCCGGAATTAATTTTCACTAAATTAAAATTTAAATGAAAGTTAAAAAATTAAAATTTGAAATTGAATCAATTCTTCCTCACGACCGCCAGTTTCCCTGGTGGCTATCTCCGTAAATATATTGCATAGCCCTTCACCTAGGTTAGCAAGCACAAATCACTTTTCAAATTTCAAATTCACTCTTGAAATTGATATTCTGAAGGTACACCCGCCAATACCTAGCAGAATTCCCTGTATAATCCATTGCAGAAACCATCTCCACATTTTCTCTTTTTTTTGCTATGAGTCTGATGGCTTAGACAGTTGTGATTGGTTTGTTGATCTCGTCGGTCAACGCTAATATATGCGGTGTGCTTGCCCAGCATACCACACTTATTGGGGGTCCATTTCTTGACCTCACTTTAGGTTGAGGTTTAGTTTCCTCCTTAAGAGCCTAGGATCTAGCCATAAGACTTTCTTGTTGACCATTCCTAGAGGACTAGTGATGGTACCCTCAGCAATAGAACATTTAAACTCCTCTTTGCTCATCTTGAAGTTCCACATATTGGTTCTAACCTTTAGCACTTAGTAGGTGACACTAATATGGGGGAGCTCAAGAGGAGTCCCCATAGGACTGTTTAGCCTTAGGGTTAGCCCTGAGTGGTGTGGAATTCTTCAGACTCACCTGTATTCACAACCTCAACCCCCGTCAAATATGCTTACTTGATCCCTTACTTTTTTTGGAAACTCATGTGGATGGTCCCCTGAACAATTAGCCCTGGTCTAGGATTTGGCTAAGACCAGCACGTGGAGGATCCATAATGAGATTTCCCTTGTTCTCATGGCTCAAGTAGGTGATCTCATGATTAACGTCCTTAATCAATCCCAATTTTGTCAAATTCCAATTTTGACCTTTCTTGGCCCCAAACTTCACCAAATTACCAAATTGCCCTTAAACCCTAAATTTTCCAAAAAATTACCAAATTGACCCAAATACTCAAAATATCTTCTAAAATCATTTCAAATCAATCAAATTGACCAAACTACTTCAAATTTTCCAAAATTTCCAAAATCCCTAAAAAATCCTTCAAACCCTAAAAATTTTGAAAATTCCTAAAATGTCCAAAATCACTCCAAATGTCCCCAAAATTAATTTAAACCACTCTATTGAGCCCAATTTGACCAAATTGACCCACTCTGATAAAAATTTCTAAATTGCCTTTAAAGGCCCAAATTCCCTAATTCACTTCTAATTTCCACCAAATTGACTTCAATCTCCCCCAATTTCATTTCCAAACTCAAATTCATCATTTCCAATCCTAATTGAAACCAAATCCAAGCCCAATCCAAACACAAGTCTAACCCAAATGCCTAAAATTGACCATATGGCTAAATTCCACTCAATTGACCTTCTAAATCAATTTAAAATCACACAATTAGTATCAAACTCCTCATGACAATTATTCAAGCCAATTTGATGAATCAATTGAGCCAAATTCAAAGTCTAACCAAACCCAAACTCAAATCCAAGCTCATGACATGATTTTGAACCCAAGCCATACTTTTGATCAAACCAACCCAAATTGACCAAGCCATGGTCACCACAACCAACATTTGGTCTCTAGGGACTGATACACCTAAAATATATAGTGTTTTTAAACACATTTTGATACCTATTTTTGAAATATTGTACCTTTATGGAAGGTATTTGCCTATTTTTCTTTCATGTACAAGTAAAAAGGTGAAAAGTGATAAAAGGAGTGAAAAAGGATAAAATTTGGAACAAAATGAAAAAAATGGTGCAAAAGAGTTTTGGCGCCTAAGCGACAGATCCGGCGCTTAAGCACCGGAGAAATAGAGAACACCACGCCTAAGCATCAGAGGCCCTGCGCTTAAGTGCCAGAGGCGATTATTTGATGGTTTAATTCATTTTACTAAATTTTGAAGGGACATTTGAGGCAGTTATTGGCTAAAGAGGGTGGTTATGACCACTATAAACAAAAATATGATTAAAAGACTTGTGAAAGGAGGCATCCTTTGGAAAATACAACAAATTTGGACATATTTTGAAGAGTTACCAAGGCACCTCTTGGAAATTTTTAAAAGAAGGAAGTTGAGACTTTTAAAAGTGTGCTTGAAAAGGGGGAGTCGTGAGAAGAACTTTTGGAGAGATTTTCAGGCACCACAAATTTACTTTATCCTTTTTGTTTCTAGTTTTATTGTAAGAGTTAAGAGTGTTGTAAAAGAGAAGAGATTTAAAGGAACTTCAAGAGTTTGGTGGAGGATTTGAGATAAGTTTTCATCTTTGTTTTTAAACTACTTTTTGTTTTAATCGAGACTTCTTGTTTTAATCGAGACTTCTTGTTGGTTTGACAATGATTTATACTTTTAAACTAAAGTATGGTTTTGACTTCTCCATGAATTCTAAGTAGTTTTCTTTTTTTTCTCCTTAAAATGATAAGTAATTAAAGTATTGGATGTAAGTTATGGAGAGTATTAATCTTTAATGTTGGAAGAAGTTGTGATAATTTAATTCCATACACTTCATTTACTTCTTGATCTGACCTATCTAGATGTTAAAATTTATTGTGAGAACATGTAAGAAACAGGCTGGTATTGCCTCAATCAACAATTTGAAAGAATCACATGAGGTTGTATGAATGAGAATGTAATTCATATGACTGAGTGCAAATAAATAGGGAAATAATCTTTGAAGGGTGTAGAGCTAGAGGAATTTAAAGTGATAGGTTAATGCCCCCAACTTGGTTTATTATTTTAGGTTCTGATACGAGATGTTAGCCCATAGGTAGAGGGAATTGAGGGAACCCTAGAGTGAGAGCTGGTCTCTTCCATACCTAGCCGGTCTTCAAAACTATTCCTTCAAAACTATTCAAACTTTAAATTAGTCAATGTTCTTTATAGCATCTCTAGTAAGGGTAAAGAATAATATTGCTCCTATTTGTCACAGCACATTTTGCATACTTCTACAACAAAAATCCTATCTTATTACAGATTCATGATAAGGAGAAAGATATTTTCATATCAAGTGTTTTTCTTTTACATAAACTCAAGTTATCTTTAGAAGTTTTATTGTTTTGTCAAAATATCAAAAATACCAAAAAGATATGTATTTTACCTACTATGAAAATATCTATAGTTTAAGTAATTCTCTTTTTAAAATAGAAAGTTTGCTCTTTAATAGTGCATATTGTGAAATTCCCCGTGGTTGGGTTCAATATTCGGGGCTTAATAAAAATATTCTATATTACTTGATAATGATACGTATACTTGCGTAGTATCCTAATATATATAAAAATTTAAAAATAGAATTCTTATTTTCTCTTAGTTCAGGTTTTTGGTACTGCTGCAAAATAGGAAAGATAAGTGGAGAATATAATTGCATACATTGTTATACTTTTGCATAAGAATAGTCAGGATCAAGTTTTTGGCGCCGTCGCCGGGAAAGAAATTGATTGAAAGAAATTTTCTATTTTAGAAAGTCTTATTTAAACTTTAAGAGTTATTGTAGGATTATATTATTCTATCATTTTATTTTTGTTTATTTTATTTTATTTTTAGTGTATGATAGTTCAGTTTCTAAAGGACTAGTGCCCTATGATTCTGAATTAGAAAGAATTGTTAAGAAAATTAGAAAAAGTTAAAAAAATTAAAAATTTTGAAAAATCTAAAAAATTGCTGAAATGACAAACCAAAATGATCAAAATGCTGAAATTCATCAAGAATTTAGACTTTTACGAGATTATGCCAACCCTACGGTAGATGAACTTCATTGTAGTATTCAAAACCCTACTCTAGCGGCTAAGT
>NW_018226593.1:61219-62177 GCF_001263595.1 Phalaenopsis equestris | reverse complement strand
AAGATCCAAATTTACATCTTGCCAATTTTCTAGAATTATGTGCTACATTTAAATATGATGGTGTATCAAATGATGTCATAAGACTTAGGTTATTTCCTTTCTCTCTGAGGGATAAAGCTAAGATGTGGTTGAATTCATTAACACCTAGATCTATCAGAACTTGGGGGGATTTAGCACAATAATTCCTTGCTAAATATTTTCCACCATAAAAAACAGCGAAGCATAGAAATGATATTACATATTTTAGTCACTTTGAAGAGGAATCTATTTATGAAGCATGAGAATGATTTAAAGAACTCGTAAAAAAGTGTCCACACCATGTTATACTAGATTGATTAATAATTCAAACTTTTTATAATGGATTAGCTGAGTTTCTTAGATCTATTATCGATGTCGCTGTTGGTGGTTCGTTGATGTCAAAACCATTTCATGATGCTTATAGTTTAATTGAAGAATTGACTACCAATAATTTTCAATGGCCTTATAAGAGGGTGAATCCAAAGAAAGTAGCCAATATTCATGAACCTGATGTATTTAATATGTTAAAAAATCAAGTTGCTGCAATTTCAAGGAAGTTAGATCAGTTTGGAATGCATTTTTCTCAACCAATTTCTATGATTGAAGAGAATTCATTAGGCCAAATGGTAGATTCTCAAGCTTCATTAGAAACTTTGAATGCTATAAATAACAAGCAAAATAACCCATATTCAAATTATTATAACCAAGGTTGGAAGAACCATCCTTGGAAAAATACTACGAGTGGTAATAATCAGCAATGGGGGAACAATCAAGTAAACTCATTATGAAACTGGAATAAACAAGGGAATAATATTTATAGATCTACTTATCCTCCAGGTTTCAACAGTAATTCAACAGTAATTCACAATTAGTTGTGTTACAAATGGGAAATCAGTTACAAAGTCAAGGAGCTACAATTAGAAATATTGAGAATCAACTT
>NW_018226593.1:53491-61205 GCF_001263595.1 Phalaenopsis equestris | reverse complement strand
AATCAACTTAGACAAATCAACTTAGACAAATCACAAATTCATTAAGTAAGAGATCCCAAGGAACACTTCCTAGTAATACTAAAACAATTCTAAAAGATCAGTATAAAGAGCAAAAGCCATTCAACTTAGAAGCGGAAGAGAGTTGGAAGGTAGGGTTCAAAAAGAAACTGAAGTAGAGAGAAAAAAAATTAAAGAATCAAAAGAGGACGCTATAAAAGATTCTGAAAGACCTATTTCATTTCCTCATTGACTTCGTCAACAGAAGTTGAATAAGTAATTTTTAGAAATTTTCAAAATTTCTAAAAATTTTAAGAAGCTTACAATTAATATTCCATTTGTTCAAGTCTTAGAACAAATGCCAAGCTATGTGAAGTTGAACAAATGTCAAGCTATGTAAAGTTTCAACAGGAAAAGGAATACAGGAAAAGGAATTTTGAAGATAATGAGACTGATGCACTTAGTGAGGAGTGCAATGCAATTATTCAGAAAAAGCTTCCTAAAAAGCTTAAAGATCCTGATAGCATTATAATTTTGTGTGCAATATGAGACATATTTTATGAGAAAGCTTTATGTGATTTAAGTGCAAGCATTAACCTTATGCCATTATCAATATTTAAGAGATTGAGTTTAAGAGAAATAAACCCTACTACTGTAACTTTGTAGTTAACAAATTGTTCAATAACATACCTTAAAGGAGTTATAGAAGATGTCCCAGTGAAATTGGATCAATTTATCTTTCCTGTTGATTTCATTATGTTGGATATGGAGGAAGATAAAGAGATACCTATCATTTTGAGGAGACCTTTCCTAGCCACAGGAAGAGCAATGATAGATGTGCATAAAGTGAAATTAACAATGTGCGTCAATGATCAAACTGTTACTTTTAACATTTCAAGATCAATGAAGTATCATGCCAAAGGTAAAGATGATGAATGTTATAGAATGGATGTTATAAGATACCTGAGTGAATGCCATTTCAAAACTAATTATGAAGTAAAATCTGAAGTAGAAGATTTGTAACAAAGATTTGAAATGTAAAAGATTTGAAATATGAGCAAGAAGAGGAATTAGATAAATGTGAAGATCTTTTTAAGGAAGATTCAAATTATGTTCAAGAAGGTTTTGAAATTTTGGACACGATAGAAAAAGATAAATCACTTTAATAAATCATTTTGTCCATCAATAGAAAAACCTCCAAAACTTGAGTTGAAGTTACATCCTGATCATTTAAAACATGTCTTTTTAGGTGATTCCTCTACTTTACCAATTATAATTTCCTCAAAGTTAACGATGGAAGAAGAAGAAAGATTGATGAAAATTTTGAAAAATTTTAAGAAATCCTTTAGATGGACAATATCTGATATAAAAGGAATCAATCCTTCAATTTGTATGTATAAAATTCATATGAAAGAGAACTACAAACTCAGGGTTAATCCTGAAAGGAGATTGAATCCTATTAGAAAGAAGTTGATAAGAAAGAAATTCTAAAGTGGCTAGATGCTAGAATTATCTACCCTATTTCAGATAGTGCTTGGGTTAGTCCAATTCACTGTGTTCCTAAGAAAAGAGGAGTAATTGTGACTGTAAATGAACATAACAAGTTAATACCCACTACACAAGTCACAGGGTGGTGAATATGCATTGATTATAGAAAATTAAATTTTGCCACTAGGAAAGATCATTTTTCATTACCCTTTCTAGATCAATGTTGGATAGACTAGTTGGGCATAAATACTTTTGTTTTCTAGATGGATATATTGGTTATCACCAAATTTAAATAAATCTTGAGGATCAAGAGAAAACAACTTTTACCAGTCCTTATGGTACATATGTTTTTAGAAGAATGCCCTTTGTTTTATGTAATGCCCCTGCTACATTTCAGAGATGTGTGATGTCAATTTTTTGTGATTTAATTGAAAAAGGGATTGAAGTCTTTATGGATGATTTTTTAGTATTTGGAACTTCGTTTGACTCATATTTAGAATATTTATCAAAAGTTCTTAAGTGCTGTGAAGAAATAAATTTAATCTTTAATTGGGAAAAATGTCAATTTATGGTAGAAGGAGGAATTGTATTAGGACATCAAATATCAGAAAATGGTATGGAAGTAGATCTTGATAAGATTCAAGTGATCACTAATTTACCTTTTTCAACAAATGGAAGGGAAATTAAGAGTTTTTTAGGACATGCTGGTTTCTACAGACGATATATTAAAGACTATTCAAAAATTGGTAAGCCTTTATGCCATTTACTGGAAAAATATGTAATTTTCAATTTTGATGAAGAGTGCCTAAAAACTTTTGAGTTATTAAACGAAAAATTAGTCATTGTACCAATTATAGTTTCACCAGATTGGGGAAAACCTTTTGAACTGATGTGTGATGCTAGTCATTATGCTATTGGAGTTGTTTTAGGACAAAGATATGAAATACAAAGATATGATAAAATTTTCAAAGTAATTTACTATACTAGTAAAACTCTTAATGAAACCCAAATTAATTATACAACAAATGAAAAAGACTTATTAGCATTAGTACATGCCTTTAATAAATTTAGATCATATTTTATTGGAACTTATTGCATAGTGCATACAGAGCATTCTGCTATTAAGTAATTAATGAAGAAGGATGCTAAACCTAGACTTATAAGATGGATTCTTCTTTTGCAAGAGTTTGATTTTATAATAGTTGATTGGAAGGGAACTGAAAATCAAATTGTTGATCATTTGTCCAGACTTGAGTTAGAAAAACCACTACGTTTTGAGAAAGAAATTAATGAAAATTTTCGAGATGAAAAATTGTTCAATATTAATGAGTGGCGTGTTCCATGGTATGCCGACATTGTGAACATTCCTGTAAGTGATATTATATCCTATGGAATGACATACCAATAGAAGAGGAAATTTATATCTGAAGCTAAGAATTATTTTTGGGATGACCCATTTTTATATAAACAAGGGAAGGATCTGATTATTCAAAGATGTGTGCCATTAGAAGAGACTTACGAAATTATCCAAAAATGTCATAATTCTGATTTTGGGGGATATTTTTGTGTTGATAAAACATCATACAAAATTTTACAATCTAAATTTTATTGGCCTACTATCTTTAGAGATGTTAATGCCTATATCAAAACTTGTGATAGATGTCAACGTGTAGGCAATATTTCTAGAAGAAATGAGATGCCCCTCAATTATATGCTAGAAGTTAAAATATTTGTTTTTTGGGGATTAAATTTCATGGGACCATTTATACCATCTTTCAAAAATTTATATATACTGTTAGCAGTGGACTATGTATCCAAATAGATAGAAGTTGTTGCTTTACCTCGATGTGATAATCAAAGTGTTGCAAAATTTTTGAAAATGAACATATTTTCTAGATTTGGGATGCCGAGAGTTATCATAACTAATGGGGGAAGTCATTTCAGAAATGCCATAATGGAAACATTGTTAAGGAAATATCATATAAACCATTGAATTTCTATTTCTTATCATCCCCATACAAGTGGTTTGGCTGAATTATCCAATCGGGAAATTAAAAGAATTATGGAAAAATCTGTGAATCTAATAAAAATGGATTGGTTAGTTAAACTTGACTATGCTTTGTGGGCTTATAAAACTACATACAAAACTCCTATAGGAATATTCCCATATAGGCTAATATTTGGGAAAGCTTGTCACTTACCAGTTGAACTTGAGCATAAAGCATATTGGGCGATTAAAAAATTCAATTATAATTTAAAAAATGCTGGTGAGAAAAGATTATTGTAATTAAATGAGCTTGAAGAGATAAGGAATGAATCTTATGAGATTGCTAAGATTTACAAAGAAAAGATAAAAATGTGGAATGGTCGAAGGATTTTTACTAAAAATTTTGAGCTAGGGCAACAAGTTTTGCTATATAATGTAAGGTTAAGATTATTTCCAGGCAAACTTAAGTCTAGTTAGATGGGCCCATTTATTATGATAAAAGTTTATCCTTATGGAACTGTGGATATTAAAGATCCTAAAACTGAGAAAGTATTTAAAGTGAACGGTCATAGACTAAAATCTTATTTTTTAGGGGATCGGCATAAATTTAACAATCAAATGATGTTGGGTCAACTAGAATAGGCACTGGTTACATCGAGCTGATGACGTAAAACCAAGCACTTTGTGGGAGACAACCCATAGTCATCAGTGTGTTTTTCTTTGATTGTTGTTTGTGTGTGATTAAGAAAATTTGGGGTTGTATTTTTTTTCTTGAGACTATTATATGTTAGTAATGTTTTAAGACTTTATTTAGTGATCTAGACATGCTAAAATGAGAATTTGGACATTAAGTTGAATGGTGCAAAATTGGGCACTAGCGCTTAAGCGCCAATATTTGATGCTTAAGTCTGAATGTTAAAAACCATGTGTGAAATTCAATTTCTAGAAGTTTTAACCGCCAATTGGTTAACTAAAACATGTCATGAAAGTTTTACATCGTGCGTAAAAGTTATTTGAAGGATTTAGGCCTATAAATAGAAGGGTTTGTGATGGAATTTCACCCGAAAATCATTTTTAGCCCTAAAGTCTAAAAGAAAGTGAGATTTAGAGAAAATGTCTTCATGGGAGATGGATTTGAGTAAAAAGAATGAGGCCATGAGGAAGAAATTCATTAGTCAGAGTGCACAAGAGATGTATAATGGTTTCTTAGCCATTAGTATTGAAGGAATAGCGGAAAAGTTCATCAAAATTGAGGGTAGCGTGGCTTTACTTCAAACAAAGGTAAACGAAGTTAATGCTCATCTAGAGCATATTGGATGGCAATAAAAAATGCAATTTAGCCACACTAGTTGTATAGAAGAAGCAGATAAGGTGATGTATCTTAAGCAGAAATGGATTGAAGAAGATTGTATCAGAGCTCGTCACAACCGTCCGTTTTATATACTTTATATTCCAAATGCCCAAGGAGAGACTAATGAAAGGCAGGAATTTGGAAAGACATAAATTTGTCCCAACAAATGAAGAATGGAATTAAATTCAGTGCTAGAGTTTTTTTGTTAGGAGTCTTTGTTTTATGTGTTAGTGTTAAATATTGTTTTTAGTGTTTATGTCTTTTATGTGTTTAATTGTGAATGTTTGTTAAGTGTTTGTATTTAGGAAAATTTTCTCATTCGAGACTATTTGGAATGAGAATTAAGTGTTACATGCACTTATACTAGTTTGTAAATGAATATAAGTGTTTGTTTGTGTGAAAATTTAGTGTTATTTTAGCCTCAAATCAAATTAGTTATATTAGAGAATTTTGAGAGAAAGGATAGTTAAGGGAGAGGAGAATAATCATTTAAGTGTTATAAGACAATTTACGGGTGGTATACTTAGGCCAATAATGCATTTTACTTAAGTTCAAAAATATCAAAATAGTGCACTGGCACCTAAGCGCCACATTCTCGTGCTTAAGCGCGATGTAACCTGAGAGGCAGGCGCCTAAGCATCACTTATCCATGGCGCCACATTCTCGTGCTTAAGTGCGATGTAACCTGAGAGGCAGGTGCCTAAGCATCACTTATCCACTGCTTAAGCATCGGTTCACGAGAACCGGTTCATGAGAACGGGTTCATGAACTGTTAAAGGTGAAAAATAACCCAAAAAATCAGCATTTTTACAAGTGTCGTCATCTTCTTGCTCTCGATTTCACAATTTTGAATTCTACGGCAAACCTTTTTGTGGAGATTTTTTGGTGGATTTGAGTCAAATTTGTTAGATTTGGATTTCTTAAGGTAAGAGCTTCACTTCTATGTAAAAAATTTGGATTTTCACCATGTATTTTGAGTACATTTGGAAAAACCCAAAAGTCACTATTCATGGTGAAAAGTGGAGAAAAAATGGTGAAAAGAAAGTCACTATTCATGGTGAAAAGTGGAGAAAAATCTATGGAAATTGCATAGAAAGTGTAAGTTTATGCTTATATGAGTTAAGCTTAGTGGATTAGACTTGATTTTAGACTTGATCTTTGAAATTATTGTAGAATTTTGTGAAATTTGTAGAATGACCCCAAGAATGAAGAGGAGTAAAGGAAATACCCACTTTGATTCTAGCAAGTTTGTGAGTTTTAAAGCTCAGGATAGGTATAGTGACGCTCTACAGTCACGAAAGTTAATTCCTGAGAGGTGTTTCAAAAATCTAGGTGGATCTGTAGAAGATTTGATAGTTCACCAACAATGTGAATGATTCTGTTGTTTTTCTGTTGTGGCTGTTATTTATGTAGTTTGGGAGTTTTATGCAAACCTTCCTGAGGCGGAAGAGGACTGAATCATGGTCAGAGGAAAATTTGTACATTTTTCACCGGAGGTAATCAATATGTTCTACCATTTACCACCTGATTCTTTGTGTTTTTATGCAAACTATAGTCCGACTGAGATGGAATTGGATGAGATTATTTCTTATTTGACTATTGGAAGAGGAATATGAAAAATTACAAATGATAGGAGAGTTAACTTTTCCACTTCAAAGTTAAGTGCACCATCGAAAGCGTGACACTACTTTATTTCAGCTCGTCTGTTATCGATGAATCATCTTAGTGAAGTTACGAGGGAGAGAGCAATGTTGAATTATTGTATTCAGGAAGGCAAACTTATCAAAATTGGAGCTCAGACTATCATCATTTCTGCCACTGTCGCTACTACTGCAGGTTTGGGATTTGCTTCCTTGATCTTTCTTTGTGTGAGCAGGCTGGAGCGAGATATGATAGTTAGGAAGAAGTGTTGTTACATTTGAAGCCAATTACAAGTGTAAATGTGAAGTCGTATTCTTAGCATTCTATTTTTGGTTAAAGAGGAGGATTTTCAAGAAGTTATGGAATGTCAACGTCTGCTGCATCTACCTTTACTGCTTCTACATCTAGACCATCTACCTCGAGAGCATCTACTTCCAGAGGCAAGTCTACTGAAACTCAAAATCAATTATTGCAGAGAATGATGGACAACATTAATTATACTGCAGATAAGGTAAGAAATTTAAAAAGTTTTGCAGATCATATTGATGGGTATAATAAAAGGAAAAAAGGAAATGATTATGAGGAGAAATTTCACTCTTCTTTGGAAAGCCTCATTAGGGGTAACCAAGGAGTATAATTTCCTTCATATCCCAGATAACCTGATTATGAGTCTACACATGTTTGGAATAGTGGTGATTCTAATGATGAGGAAGAGGACTAAGTTATTTTCATATTTGTAATATGTGATAGACTACGTGGTTTGGACTTCATAAATTTGAGTCTATGTGCTTGTTTGGACTATGTGATGTGTTAGATTTTTTTGTTTAATTGTTATTGAGATGTTTGTGTTTTGTTAGTATTTTTTTTTTAATTCTAGGGTAGTAATTGTTGTTGTATGTTGAGTAGTGTGTTTTAGTTAGTTAGCAATTTCTATGTCTTTTGAAAATTTGAAAATCTTGCTAGCTTTAATATTAAACTTTAATTTCAGAAAACTGCTACCCTGCATTTTTCTTTTATCTTGTTAGTGTTTTTGTTTTTATGTTTAGACTGTGAAAACAAAGTTAGTGTATTTGTTTGTTTTTATGTTTGTACCCACTACTTAAAAGTCTAATGAATCTTTACATGTTGAATTGAAATGAAATGCTAGAAAATTGATCAAAAATTAATTTTACTCCTATTTTTAGTTTTATACTTGTATAATTATAGTATAAAAAGTTTTGTAAGCATGTTATTTCAATTTTCATTCCTGC
>NW_018226593.1:20915-53421 GCF_001263595.1 Phalaenopsis equestris | reverse complement strand
AAAACTTGAATTTTATTTGTTCTCAAATGTGCTACAAGTGAATTTGATTAGAAAAGAAAAATGATCATGTGTATGAAGTTATATTAGGGAAGTAAAATTTGATTATATAAATGAGTAAGAAAATTTAGTTAGAATACATAGTAATGAAGAAAAACTTTTAGTTAAAAGTTTTAGTGTAGAAAATGCTAAATATAATGTAACTATCTTTGGTAAGAAAAATTGTATTTTTGAAAAAATTAGAAACTAGACTTTTATTTTTAAAACTTAAATTTCTTTTATTAAAAATAATTTTCAAAACTATTATTATATTTATAAGTAACAGATTTATATCGGGACTTCGCTTTAAGAAAGGAGGAGTGGAATTCAAAACCATTAAAGACCTATCCAGATATAGTAATCCTTGCCTGAAAAAGAGAAAAAAGGGAAAGAAAAAAAAAGAAAAAGAAAAAGAAAAAGAAAAAAAAAGAAGAGAAGAAGAAATGTAAGGGAGGAGAAGCTTGAGGATTAGTGCCTAATAAAAAATTGGTTCCGCATTTGATCTTTTTAAAGCATAAAACTTGAGAAACTCTTAAGCTTAATGATATAATATAGTAAGTAAAATTATTTTTAATAAAAGTTTTTTAAGTGGAGATAATAAAAGGACTAAAATTTTATATTTGGAAAATCTACAATATTTTCGAATTAAATAGGAACTCTTATTTTCATATTTCTTAACATTAAAAATTTCTAAACTTTAAGTTGGTCTCATTTGCTAAATATTTTTTTCTAAATTGGACTAATATATTTTTAAATCTAAATTTTAGTAACTCCTAAAGAAAATCATATACATATCATACTTATTTAGTTTTTAAGGATTGATTGAAGTGTCACTTGAGGACAAGTAACATTTTAAGTTTGGGGGATTTTGATACACTCAAAATATATAGTGTTTTTAGACACATTTTTATACCTACTTTTGAGATATTGAGCTTTAATGGAAGGTTTTTGTATGCTTTTCTTTTAATTACAAGTAAAAAAGGTGAAAAATGCTAAAAGTAGTGAAAAAGGATTAAATTTGGAGCAAAAATGCAAAAATGGTGCAAAAGAGTTTTGGCGACTAAGCACCAGATCCGACGCTTAAGCACCAGTGAAACAGAGAATGCCACGCCAGAGGCCCCGCGCTTTAGCACTAGTGGCAGTTATTTGACGATTTAATTCATTTTGTTAAATTTTGAAGGGACGTTTGAGGCACCTATTGGCTAAAGAGGGTGGTTATGACCACTATAAACGAAAATATGATTAAAAGACTTTTGAAAGGAGGCATCCTTTGGAGAATACATCGAATTTGGACACAATTTGAAGAGTTGCCAAGGCAGCTCTTGGAAATTTATAAAAGAAGGAAGTTGAGACTCTTAACAGTTTGCTTGAAAAACATCGAATTTGGACACAATTTGAAGAGTTACCAAGGCAGCTCTTGAAAATTTATAAAAGAAGGAAATTGAGACTCTTAAAAGTTTGCTTGAAAAGGGGGAAGTCCTGAGAAGAACTTTTGTAGAGATTTTCAGGCACCACAAATTTACTTTATCATTTTTGTTTTTAGTTTTATTGTGAGAGTTAAGAGTGTTGTAAAAGAGAAGAGATTCAAAGGAACTTCAAGAGTTCGGTGGAGGATTTGAGATAAGTTTTTATCTTTATTTTTAAACTAATTTTGGTTTTAATCGAGACTTCTTGTTGGTTTGACGATGATAACTTTTAAACTAAAGTACAATTTTGATTTCTCCATGAATTTTGAGTAGTTTTATTTATCTTTCTCCTTAAAATGATAAATAATTAAAGAGTATGATGGAAGTTGTGGAGAGTATTAATCTTTAATGTTGGAAGAAGTTGTGATGATTTAATTCCTTGTACTTTATTTGCTTCTTGATCTGGCCTATCAAGATGTTAAAATTTGTTGTGAGAACATGCAAGAACCAGCTGGTATTGTATCAGTCAACAATTGGAAAGAATCACATGATGTTGTATGAATGAGAATGTAATTCATATGATTAAGTGCAAACAAATAGGGAAATAATTTTTGAAGGGTGTAGAGTCAGAGGACTTTAAAGAGACAGGTTAAAGCCCCCAACTTGATTTATTGTTTTAGGTTCTCATACGAGATGTTAGCCCCGCAGCAGAGGGAATTGAGGAAACTCTAGAGTGAGAGCTGGTATCTTCCCTGCCTAGACAGTCTTCAGAACTATTCAAACTTTAAATTATTCAATGTTATTTATAGCATCTCTAGTAAGAGTAAAGAATAATATTGCTCCTATTTGGCACAACACATTTAGCATAATTCCACAATAGAAATCCTATACTTAATACTGATTTATGATAAGGAGAAAGATATTTCATATCAAGTGCTTTTCTTTTACATAAAATCAAGTTATCTTTAGAAGTTTTATTATTTTGTCAAAATATCAAAAATACCAAAAAGATTTGAATTTTACCTACTCTGAAAATAACTATAGTTTAAGTAATTATCTTTTTAAAATATAAGGTTTGTTGTTTAATAGTGCATATTGTGAATTCCCTGTGGGTTCGATATTCAGAGCTTAATCAAAAAGTCATATATTACTTGATAATGATATGTATACTTGCATAATATCCCAATATTTGTATAAATTAAAAAGTGAAATTCTTATTTTATTCAGGATCAAGTTCTTGGTACTGTTGCAGAGTAAGAAAATTTAACAGAAAAATATAATCAAAGATATTGTTATATTGTTGCATATAAACAGTCGGGATCAGGGACTAGGCTAGACCCACTAGCCCACCCTACATGAGCCATGGAACAAGGGTCCATTGTTTTAGGGGATGTCTTCCCATATTTAGCTAAACCCAAATATATTTTCCATCAAGCATTAAAACTTCAGAGATAATCATCATTAAACATCCCACTGGCTCACCTGACCACCCGACCACCAGCCTTGGCTTGACCGACCTGCCTAGTGGCCAGAAAACACCAAAACTGAGAGCCACCCTACGGCCAAATATCCAAATTTGAACTCTCTTAGTTGGCGCATCCCCATTGGTCATTGGTGCCACTTAACCCTCCACCTATGCTACTCTTTGCACCCACTAGCCAACCATAGTGGCCACCCCAAGCTCCCCTATTTAAACCCCACCTCCTACGGCCAAAGGGGAAGATGATAAAAAATCCTTGGGGATACTCTGCTAAAATCATTCTAGAGCCTCTTCAAGCTTTCCTAAGTCCAATCCCACAGTCATCAACCCTGCATTCCCACTGCTAAAGCCCACTTTATTACTTGAAATCTAGGGCAATTTTCTATCCCTTTACCAAAATCCACCAAACTTCAAACTGATTGTTCCAAAAGCTTCCTTTGACAAAACGAGGAGGTTCCCCATCAATGCCCCTCTTTGTTGATCCCTCTAACCCACTTATAGACTAAGTTCACACCACCTTTTGGTCAAACTCTTACATAGACCTTGTACCAGAGCAAGGTGACACTTTGAGGAGGTTTGTTGGACCCTAGTGAAGCTTCTACAAGCATATGATTGAGACCTCCTATCTCAGACTCAGGTATAAAGCTTAAACCCTAATTTTTGGCTCGGTTTTGGCCTTTGTGAAGAAAAGTTTGATTTCATAAGCATGTAGCCTTATAGATATGTTCGTCTTGACTAGATGAAGATGTAGGAATAAACCCAAAGTGATTTGGTTGAGTCTAGACTGAGATCTTAGTGTTTGAAGTTGAACAGTTCTCAGGCTAAGTTGATCTGAGACGACGAACATATGTTGTCTGTTTTCGTGTGTATTGGTTGGACAGTCGAGATTGTACAGGACAAGAAGATGAAGCAAGAACCGCATGCTAACGAGGATTTGAGGTGGATGGAAGCATCAAATGGCGGAGCGACGTGTGGAAAGCTCGACGAGTATGAGGTTGACGCGGTACCTAAGTCAGATAAGTAGAAAATTAGGGATTTTTTATTTAAATTAATTCTAGAGAATAGAAAATTCATAACTTGGTGTAGAAAAATCATAAAAATAAAATAAAAATATTTTATTGCTCATTGAACATAGGAGAACAATGTGGAATTAAAAAAAATAGTTCATGAGTCTATGTTTTTTAATTAATTAAATACTCTCTAGAGTCTTTATTTTTATTAGTTAAGTAATAATTACCATAGCTTAAGACTTTAGGGGTTTGTTCCTCGTGACAGTAGAGGGGTTTTGCGATTTTTCCAAAGTCAGAAAGCTTCTCTACCCATGTAACCCTAATTTCCAATTTTAGATGGTTATTTTTCTTAAATATGGTTTCTATTGGTGCAAATCCAATCACTCCGTTTGAGATGAGAAGGAATTCTCCACTGGTAACAAAGAGTTATCCATTAAGCATAGGAAAAAGGTTATGCTCCTATTCCTTTTCTTGAAAAACGGACTAACAGGGTCAGCTACCTAGCCAACTTTCAGAATTCAATGCCGTGGATAGCTTTTTTGTGAAAAGGACAGCAACTTAGACAAGGCGCTAGAGTCGTGGCAACCCCTAACAGCCCGTCTAATCGTCCTTTCTGAGACAGACGAGATGGGAGGGCGCGAGGTTCCTAATTTTCAGTGAACCAATCCCCCTCGCTCGATGAAAGTAGCAGATTAAGGGAACTCAGACTCCAAATAAGATGGAACTGGTCGGGATGGAACTTTTCTAGCTTAGGCCCTGGACCTCTAGAATCATGATTTGAGCTTGAACCCGTGCCGGTGAATGACGTACAGCTAAGCCTTCTCCTCCGCTCCGAGAGCAGTGAACTATGCATTATGCAATCGAGAGAGAAAAACCATAAACTAGCTTGTCTTGACTGAAGACACCTTTCACCTCGTTAGAGGACTTGACCAAACATCTCACGACACGAGCTGACGACAGCCATGCAGCACCTGTATGAAAGTCAGTACCATCTCGTTAAGGACAGGTTTTGTTGTTCATATGTCAAGGGATGGTAGGGTTTTGCGCGTATCGTATAAATTAAAATATAAACAAAAAAATATCGGACTTATTTTAGTAGGTTTCCTGTGGTCAGAGGACTCCTAAAAAAATGTAAATTAAGTTGAATATTTATGTAAATGATTATAGTTAATTAAACCCTAAAAATTCATAAAAATTAAAATAAATTTAATATTTCAAAAATTAGCAAAAAAGATTTCACACTGTAAATAACACTTATTTTAACACACTCGAAAAATTTGAAATTTATTTGATTTAATTTGGACACAAAAACTAATTTTAATGAATGAAACATAATTAGGAAAATTATGAAAATTGGTTTTGTTAGTCCCTTATGATTAGGAGCACTTAGAAAAAAATAAAATATATTTTAAAATAAATAGTTCATTTTTTAGCTATATTTTGAGTTAAAAATAATTAAAAATGATTAAAAATTTCAAGAAAATGGAAATGTTTTAAAATGTTCCAAATTGTTTTTTGATCACTTGGAACTCATTAGAATATTTTTCCTAATTTTTCTAAGTTATATATAAAAATTTTAAAGGCTAAGAATGTATTTTCTCTAATTTTCCATTAAAATAAATATAATAGATAAATTAAAAATCACAAAAATGAAAAGTTTGTTTCTCTAAGTTCCCTAGACTTAGGGGAATTTAATAAAAATATAAGAAGTAATATTTTGTAATAAAAACATATTTTCTATTTTATTAAATCACTAAAATGAATAAATAATTATAATAAATAAATTATAATTTGAAAAATTATAAAATTTAGTCCAAGTGGTCCTCTGACTTAGGTGAACCTCCAATAAATTTCCCATGAACAAAAATTTGATTAGTTAAATAAATTAAAATTGAAAATCCTTTTTTCTAAGTTAAAATAATTATTTAAATTAAATTTAATTTAAGAGAATCACATTTTCTCCTCTGATAGGATGGTAAACCGCTTCACAAGATTATTCTCAATAACTTCCCATAATTTAATATAGAAATTTGAATTATACTTAATAAGTTATGGAGTAGAGAGCCAATGTGGCAAAATGATTATTTTAGCTTTTTGGTGACTTAATCAAAATACCTTAATCAAAATTTAGGATGTAATCAAAATTTAGGATGAACCAAAGGGAAAATGGGTAATTTTGATCTTAATGAATTCTTTTGGATGTTTGAAACATAATGGGTTAAAAGGTGGAAACCAATTTACCACCTTTTGATGGTTAGGGTAAAATTGTAATTTCTTAAATTATCAGGATTTGGAAGTTAATTAAAATTGAATGATTCTAAAGTGATGGGCTTAAGTTAGAAAGATGATAATTCATTAATTCAAAGCCCATAATTGGTGATGATATGATCTTTTAATAAGAATACATATCACTTAAATTAAACTTTTGGTAGTTGCAAATTCACCTGTGAAAATTGTTAAGTGCTTGGTAGTGAGTTGGCTTAATATATGAACTTGTTTAATGAGGTTTTGAAAAGTTAATATGATTGATAATTAACACCTTTAAACATTACAAGCTTAACTTTACTAGTGGGTACAAAATCTTTAATGACTTAAGCTTGCCCTAGGGGCATCTACTTACATAATTTTTATATAAAACATTAACTGATTAATTGAGTACTCTATTCTCGGGACAATTAAAAATATCAGGTTCACTAAGCATAGGGGTATTAACTCATTACAACTAAACCTATAATTTGGGATGATCAATTGAAAAATATGATAGGTTCAAGTAAACTCAAAATACTTCAAAAAGAATTTGAAAGTTGTTAGGGATTGTTCCCCACACATTTTCATAACCTTTTGGATATTTTGAAGGATAATTAAACTTGTTATACTTTGTGTGGAAAACCATCCATTAAAACCTTTAGGGACTCACCAAGTTATAACTTAGGGTTATTAAACTATACCTTCATCTACACTTGTAGTTTATTTAATTTTCCTGCAAAATTATATATACATGTTTCAAGTTCTAACAAGTTCTATTCTTGCAGCAGGAGCGGCGAGAAGATGACAGGTATGTTTTTATAGTGTTATTTAGTTTTTGTCATTTTACTTACTACAATTTACTCTTGCTTTATGATATTATACATGCTTGGTTGTGAATGTCAGTTTACCTGCAAAACAAAACACAACAATTTTTCAAAATTAATAAACAATTTTCAAAATTAAATTAAACTTTTTCAAAGTTAGCTATAAATCCTTTGAAAATTAACATAACATAACACATCCTTTTGAATTTACGGGAGTCCCTCGGATGAGGTAACCCATGGTTGTTAATGAGATCTCCCCAGTTTAAATGAGCATAACAACTTATTTAAGCTAAGTAAATTTAAAAGAAAATAGTGATACCAGAATGAGGAAACCATGGGATCCTAACCGGTGTCACTCTAATCAACTATAATCCTCCCATAATGATTGAACTGAACTTGTCATTTAAACCTTTTAACCTTTTGCCTTTAAAACTGTTACCTCATCAAGGAGCTTGGAGCCAACTCCATGAGCAGCCTGCTACAACAGCAATCTATAAGAGCAAGAGGAGCTACAAGAAGATATCTTTCCTTAAAATTAAATAAACAAGCCATAGGACTTCGATGGTGTCTGCCTAACGCGACATAAATCCTCAATCTAATCTTTAGGCCTTTGCACAATCGTGTTGTGCAAAATAAGCCCTAAATCATTTTAGGATTTCAAGATTTTCATCCGTCAAGACCTAAACCCTCACATCTTCCAAGCTATTTGTGAGACCGTCTTGCATAAATGTAAGCCCTAACTAATAAAATTGGTATGATGAAACATTCAAAAATTTTTCATTGAAATTGAAGTCAAACCTTAGGATAGCTTGGGAATTCATTGAGGTTCTCCTTAGAATCCATGAAATCCCCTAGTTATTCCTCTTTTGGATTCAAAAATAAATGTTTCATATATGAGCTTTTCCCATTTCACACCTCTTTGTCTGATCTTCTCAAAGTCCTATCCTTTTGATTTCTTGGAGACAATATTTTCTGATCTAAATCAAGAGTTTTCTTAGGTACTTTGGACATTTAAGATGTAATTTACTATAGGGGTTTGCATCTATAGGGACCTTTAAGAACCCAGGCACTATAAACCTACCAGATTCTTTATATGAGATATGGGAATTTGTCGATCAACATAAATCGTTTTTCGCAGAGTAAAACGGGTGTCATAAATTCTTTAGTCTATTTAATAGAGCACCACCAACAAGTAGTGTATTTATCATTTGAGGTAGATATATTGCTTGCGGTGTTGTGCTCGTTTATTTAAACTATTGCAAATATCATATCGGTTCGGTCATGTATTTTCAAAAAATTAATTTTCTTTATTATAAATATATAAATTAAATTAAAAATCTTTTAAGGCTAGGCATCGGGATATCCATTTTTTCGGTCGATCAATCTCTATTCTGGCGACCGACAAAGGCATCTGGAGGTGAGAGGCTAGATAGTTTTGATGCAAAATTGAGACGTTAAGGAATCAGGCTTAAGTTAGTCATTGTTCTTTGTTAGCACTGAGAGGGGGTAAAGAGTAAGGCATGCTTCTATTTGTTACAATACATCAATTTTGTCTTAAATTACTTGAATCCTACATAGGTTAAAATCCCTTTACAAGGGGAAAGGTTTTCCATAATATCCAAACTCACTGTTATATTTTATTAAGCTATTACATTTAGTTGTTACTTTTTTTTAACTCTTTAGTAGTAATTTTTAGTAAGCATATCATTATAGACCTCTTATCTGTTTAATTTGCAATTTAAATACAAATTTTGTAAGTTGATTTTAAGAATTACAGCTTTCCTCATGGGATCGATACTAGGATTTTTAAGGAAAATCCTTTATTACTTCAAACTATACGTATACTTGCGTAGCTCCCCTAGTGTGACAATTTATTATATAATTCATAAATAATTACATTTTTTCACACTAGCTGCTAGATATAATTTCAGACATATTTTCTGGCAAAATTTTTTAAATTAAAAATACACGTAATTGCGGGTCGTGTAAGTTTTTTGCGCCGTTACCAGGGATTGCAATAGAACTTTTTGACTTACAATTTTATTTGAATTGTATATTTAAAAATTAGAAAAACCGAGAAAAAAATTATTAAAATTTAAAATAAAAAAATATATATTTCATTTTTGGTGTGCTATTTTTTTTTTTTGCAATTTTTTTACATTGTTTATGCGTAGTTCTAGATCTAAAAATTTAGTGTCTTACGATTCCAAATTGGAACAAACTATTATAAAAATTTGAAAACACTGAGGACTTCATAAATCTCAAGAAATGACTAACACATCGTAAAATAATATTGAAATTCAAACTGCTGAAAATGAACATCATAACTTACAAAAAACTTTAATGGATTATGGAAACCCTATAGTAGATGATAGAAACCCTATAGTAGATGAAATTCATTTAAGCATTCAAACTCCTGTTATAGAGGCTAACTCATTTGAACTTAAACCTTCAATTATACAAATGGTAGAAAATAATCAGCTCGGAGGAACACTATCTGAGGGTCCCAATTTACATTTAGCAAGCTTTTTAGAACTGTGTGCTACATTTAAATATGATTGTATATAAAATTATGATGTTAGACTTAGAATTTTTCTTTTTTCAATAAGGGATAAAGCGAAGATGTGGTTAAATTTGTTAGCACCTCGTTAGCACCTCTTAGCACCTGGATCTATTAGAACTTGGGGAGATTTAGCTCAAAAATTTTTGGCTAAGTATTTTCCACCTTAAAAAACTGTGAAGTTTAGAAATGATATTACTTCTTTTACTCAGTATGAAGGAGACTTTATATATGAAGCTTGGGAAAGATTTAAGAAACCCCTTAGAAAGTATCCATATCATGTTTTACCAGACTGGCTAATCATTCAAACTTTTTATAATGGGTTAGTAGGATCCCTTAGATCTATTATAGAAATACTTTTTATAATGGGTTAGTAGGATCCCTTAGATCTATTATAGATGTTATTGTTGGAGGTTCATTAATGTCTAAACCCTTTGATGAAGCTTATTCAATAATTGAAAAATGACTAAAAATAATTTTTAATTACCTTCTGATAGGGAAAATCCTAAAAAAGTAGTTAGTATTCTTGATAATGATGCTATTTCAATGATTGTATGTCTAGTTGCTGCATTGTCTAAGAAAATAGACCAAATTGGAATGAATTTTTCTCCAACACCCAAAATGGTTTAAGAAAATTCATTAGAACAAATGATTGATTCTCATACTTCATTGGAAACTATAAATGCTATCAAAAGACCCAATAACCTATATTCTAATTATTACAATCCATGTTGTAAAAACCATCCTAACTTTAATTGGAACAACAATCCTAATAATGAAAGTCAATAATGGGGGAATGCTCAAGTAAACCCATTGGGAAATTGGAACAATAAGGGTAGTGCTACATTTAGACCTACTTATCCTTCTAGATTTAATTATTAAGTTAAGGAGAAGTAGTTGTCTATAGAAGAAGTGGTGTTGCAAATGGGTAATCATTTACAAAGTCAAAGTGCTACTATTAGAAATATGGAGAATCAACTGGGACAAATTGCTAACGCACTTAGCAATAGACATTAGGGAGCACTTCCTAATAATGTAGATATCAATCCTAAAGACATAAGTAAAGAGCTAGAGAAATTTAATGCGGTCCAACTAAGGAGTGGAAAACAATTAAATGTTGGAGTTCAAAAAAAGATTGAAGTTGAAGAGATTGAGAGACTTGAAGAAATTATTCCTAAGGAAAAAAAACACCTAACTCTCCAACTAAGATTAATTTAGAAAGACCCCCACTACCTTTTCCTCAAAATCCTAAACAAAACAAATTGGATCAACAATTTTCAAAAAATTTTGAATTATTCAAGAAGCTTACAATTAATATCCCTTATGCTGAAGCTTTGGAACAAACGCCAAGTTATGCCAAATTTATGAAGGTAGTGTTAAATAAAAAGAGTAATTTTGTAGACTATGAGACTGTTGCACTTAGTGAAGAATGTAGTGCAAAAATTCAGAAAAAGCTTTCTAGAAAACTCAAAGATTCTGGTAGCTTTACTATACCTTGCACAATTGGAGAAAAAAAATATGGAAAAGCTTTATGTGATTGGGGAGCAAGCATTAACTTTATGCCACTAGCTATATTCAAAAGGTTAGTTTTATAATATATTTCTCCCACTACTGTAACCCTATAATTAGCAGACTGATCTATCACTTATTCTAAAGGGGTATAAGATGTGTTGGTTAAAGTGGATAAATTTATCTTCCCTGTTGATTTTATTGTATTAGATATGGAACAAGATAAAGAAATTCCTATTATGTTGGGGAGACCTTTCGTTGCTACCGGATGAGAAATGATGTGCAAAAGTGGGATTTAACCATGAGAGTAAATGATCAGAAGCTTACATTTAATGTGCTCAAAATAATGAATTATCCTAATGGAAAATGTTATAGAATGGATATCATTGATGATATGATTGTTAATAATTTTCATAACAGATGTGAAGTCATATTGGATTAAAAAGATGAAGACATTTCATAAGAGAAAGAACAAGAACCTGAGACTGAAAGAGATTTTGAAGATAAAAGAGATTTTGGACTGAAAGAGATTTTGAAGATAAATCAAATGAGATAATTACTGAGGATTCAAATTATGTTGAGGAAAATTATGAAATTTTAGATACTACTGAAAATACGTCTGATTCCATTCCATCTATTGAAAACCCTTCTGAACTTGAGATGAAAGTTTTACCTACTTATTTAAAGCGTGCATATTTGGGGAACTCATCTACATTACCAGTTATTATATTCTCATACTTAACTGCAGAATAAGAAGAAAAATTATTGCAAATATTAAAGACTCATAAAAAAAATTTGGATGGACATTAGCTGATATTAAAGGAGTCAGTCCTTCAATCTGTATGTACCGAATCCTTATGGAAGATAACCATAAACCTAGGGCCAATCCTCAAAGGAGATTGAATCCTTTAATGAGAAAGTAGTTAAGAAAGAAATTTTAAAGTGGTTGGATGCTAGGATTATTTATCCAATATAAGATAGTTCTTGGGTTAGTTTTATTCATTCTATTCCTAAGAATGGAGGAGTGACTATGGTTGAGAATGAATGGAATGAATTATTTCTAATTAGGCAAGTTAGTGGATAGCAAATTTGTATTGATTCTAGAAAATAAAATACTACCTCTAAAAAATACCATTTTTCTTTACCTTTTCTGGATCAAATGTTGGATAGACTAGCAGGGCACCAATGTTGGATAGACTAGCAGGGGATAGACTAGCAGGGCACCATTATTTTTGTTTTTTGGATGGATATTCTGGATACCACCAAAAACCTATTGCTCATTAGGATCAAGAGAAAATAATTGTACCGTAACGATGGAACCGTAGGATCCTAACCGGTGTCGCTCTAATCAACTTTAACATGCCCCATAATATTTTAAAAACCATAAATATAGGGCCATCTGATTTGACATCATAACCTGACACATTAGAAAACTTAAACTTTGTCACGACGAGGAGCTTAGAGCTAGCATTGTGGGCAACACGACAATCTTCAACAGCAAAACATGTCTTCATCAGCTAAACCTTTCCTTCCTTAGAATTAAACAACCAAGCCATGGGATTTTGAGATTGTCTGCCTAGTGCAACATAAATTCTCAACTCTTCTTTAGGTCTTTGTGTAGCTCTACTATACAATATAAGCCCTAACTCATCTTAGGATTCTGAAGTTGTCGTCTGTTATGACCTAAACCCTCACACCCAAACATTCAATTAATTTCTCCTCTAAATTGAATCCAATGAATATGATAGACTAGGAAGTCACTGAGGTTTTTCTTCTGATCTATGACATCCCGTAGTTCTTCCTCCTTTGGACTCTACAACAAAATGCTCCAAATTTGAACAATTTCCCTTTCACACCTCTTTATCCAATCTCGTTGAAAAGTCCTATCCTTTTGACCTCTTTGAAGATAATATTTTCTGATTTTTATAAAGATTTTTCGTAAGTGACTTCGATTATCTAATATGTAATTAAATATAGAGGCTTGCCCTTATTAGAAGCTTGTCTGAACCCAACTTAATATGAACTCTATTTAATTCTTCAAATATTAAATAGGGAAATTTGTCGACAAACAAAACGATTTCGCCGACCAAAAGGATGGCATATCTTTCTTAGTTTATTTGATCGAGCCTCATCCTCAAGTCTCGTGTTTATCTTTTGAGATAGATACAAGATTTGAGGTATAGTGTTTTTTCATTTAAAATATGAAAATATAGTTAACTCATTCGGACTTCAGGACAGTCTGTTCAACCACCTTTAAACAAAGATGTTCAAGAGTTCATTACGAATTTTAATTTTTATGTGGGGTTGGACCCCCAATAGGTGTTTTGGAGGATTAGTTCCACCTGAGCATTGTGCATTGTAAAGTTGGTCCCGCACTGGGTCCTAAACACTTCACATCTCTCATTCGAGTTTGATTTGCTAATTTACAAATTAAATTGAATTGTGTCATGCTGCACGTGCTCTTTAATTCTCCTTATATTAATTAAATCTTTCTACTTTCAAAGTGTTTTTTACTAAAATTTTAAAATCTCCACAAATTAAATAAAGACTTACCCGCTCTATAGATCGACCTCTGTTAATTTTTAGTACTCGCACTAAGATTACGAGGTATTGGCCAAATAGCTAACCCCAGATCTTTCTCTTTTGAAGCTGCTGCAATGGAGTGCCCAATGCTCATTTTTTTCTTGCAACCTTCCGATGAGCCGCAGCACCCGCAATGTTTCTTTCACCATCAAGTTCAGAGTCTGATTTGAAGATCTCGAGGTCATTCTCGGGAAAGCCCTATTTGTTGTAATGAAAGTCACTGCTCCAGAGGTTCAGGAGTCGTCTTCCGCGTTTAACTTGAACTGCTTTCTGGATTTTACTTCTTATAAGAAGGTCAAGACTACTGTCGCCTCGACACCTACCAAGTCAGTTCTTCCTGTTTCTGCTAAGGGAAAGGAAGTTTGGATCATTGAAGACCCGACTAAAGGGTTAGCTGTCCCCCTTCAATATTTAAAATTGGATCAAGTTTGAGGACTGAACCATTAACCCAAACCCAAAGGATAAACCGCAATAGGAGGGTTTGAAGGGCTACTAAAGCCTAGACTCCTAAAGAAGTACCTGTTGATGAAGATCCTCACCAAGACGAGTCAAGATTACCGGAGACCTATCTACTTCTACGAGGGAGTTGGTTCCACCCCTTAATGGATACCAATGGGTAGGAAAGTATCCAAAAGATCGCAGCTGATTTACCATCACTTCATGAACATAAGGACATGGTCAGGAGAGGAAGAAGCATACCCGATCACCCGAGTCAGTTCAGTTTTTTCAGAGACTAGCTGTCAAGGAAAGTTGTTCAGGTGGTGAGTTACTCAAACGAGTGGGACGTGCAGTCTCCCCTCACATGAAGAAAGAAATTCTAAAGGACGCCAGATCTATCAAACGATCCCAGAAGTCAATTGAAGCTTTACCTACTCACATTTCTGTTTGGTTCTGCTTGGGAAGCAGAGTTGATACTGCCACTGTCACTACCAACTCTACTATCATTAGACCTGCAGGCCGTCAACCAATTAAGTCACGTTTGGGTCTGACAATTCTGCCAATCACCCACTATACAGATGTTCCTAAAGTTCTAAATAAAAAAATGAAGAGACTACCCAGTACTGTATTTTTCTTGTGCCATGGGGAGCGTACTCCTCCTCGACATGATGATGTCTCTGTTAGGACACCCCGTCTTAGGACATCACTGTCAAAGAAAAAGGTGTGGATACCCAAGATTGCTGTACCGATACAATCCAATAAGCTCGCAGGGCAAGATCACAAAGAAAGAAATTCTAAAGGACGCCAGATCTATCAAATGATCCCAAAAGTCAATTGAAGCTTTACCTACTCGCATTTCTGTTTGGTTCTGCTTGGGAAGCAGAGTTGATACTGCCACTGTCACTACCGACTCTACTATCATTAGACCTGCAGGCCGTCAACCAATTAAGTCACGTTTGGGTCTGACAATTCTGCCAATCACCCACTATACAGATGTTCCTAAAGTTCTAAATAAAAAAATGAAGAGACTACCCAGTACTGTATTTTTCTTGTGCCATGGGGAGCGTACTCCTCCTCGACATGATGATGTCTCTGTTAGGACACCCCGTCTTAGGACATCACTGTCAAAGAAAAAGGTGTGGATACCCAAGATTGCTGTACCGATACAATCCAATAAGCTCGCAGGGCAAGATCACAAAATGAAGCCAGGGTCCGAAGTATCTGACATTGTCGCGGCAATTGCCAACGAGATGGAGGAACAAATGGAGGAGGTCTAACAGGGTCCTCTAGATCTTGAGATAATCCAAGAATCAATAATCGAATAAAACATTGAAAAGCTCAGAATTGAGATTTTCGAGTTGGCCTAAGAACATGTAGTCTCCTTTGATGATGAAAAAGATTTTGACTTTAACGAGTACCTCAAAGAAGATTTCATGGATATCCATGTCATCGAGACCAGAGCCACTGCATCTACGTGCAACGCTCAACCTCTCGTCGAAGAGAACGCCATAGATGAGCTGCGTAGGGCTATCTTTTTAATGGATGAGCAAGTTAGCCAATTAGAGAAAAGGATGGAAGAGATGGTCGCAGCCATGACCGCCATGGCCACAATTCAAGGTCAATCTCAAGTACCATAGTTAGCCTCTCCAGAAATCAATCAACCAAAGATTATACATATTATGGATGAAAGGAGGGAAGTTGCCTCAGCAAACAGAGAAGAGCAATAAAAGAAGGATTCTCCATCGAGTGCCATGCCAGAGAGAGAATTTAAACAAATGGTCGAACAAGTTCGGGAGGCCTTAACTCAATCTAAAGGTGGTGAATTAGTTTTAAAGGATAGACCTTACCCTGAGAAGTCTGATGCCGTACCCTACCCTAAGGGTTTTTGTGTCACCAAACTTTAAGATATTTGATGAGATTGAAAATCCCAGACAGCACATAGCACATTTTCAAGCCAGTTAAGGCAACACAGGAGGCACCAAGCCTTACTCTTTCGACTATTTGTCAGTAGCCTGTCAAGGATTTCTTTCGATTGGTATGTAGATCTACCCAACGAATCAGTTAAGATGTTTGCCGAATTAGAATAATTGTTCGTGAAAAGATTTGTCGGAGCGCAACATCATGTGTCTATTGGAGATCTCATGATGGAAAAGCAAAACCCAATGAGACTTTAGTGGACTATATTTTGAGGTGGAGAAACCTTAGCATGAAATGTGAACCTCAGCTATAGGAACATTACGCAGTTGAGATAATACTCAAAAGCATCCATGGGCTAGTAGCTTTCATGCTCAAGGGACTCACCATTAAATCCTTTGAGAAGCTACTCAGCAAAGCCAGCAGTCTTCAAAAAGAAATCAAACATATGGATTCTCATGAGAAATCCAAGGCAACCAAAGTATTTGGAAAGAAGTCAGGAACGGTGGCAACTGTCGATAAAGGAAAACAACCAATGAGGATACATGCAGAAAATCTTCATCAATCGTCATCACAGTACACTCAACAACAAACACAACAGTATGGCCGGTCTAGCCAACAACCGTCTCATGGAGGATCATACCGAACAGAGAATAAGAAAATGGCCATTGCAGAACGTAGAAAGGTGGTGTATTCCTTTATAGATGAAGCAGTACGCATAATGTTCAGAAGTCTGATGAAGAAGCCTATGTTCAGATTACCAGATCCAAAGAAAACCAAAGAGGTCGATAGGAAAGATCAACCAAATTATTGCCCGTATCATAGATTACTTTGACACACTATAGAGGAATGTTTCGTCTTTAAAGATTGGCTCGAGAGGAACCTTAAAGAGAGAATATAACGATACTGAAAGAATATTTAACAGAACCTAAAAAAAGGTTCTATAAATATGATCTCAACTGAGCCAATCTCTTTGATCGACCCATATGCTGGAAAAGATGTATGGAGTACAACCTAGAAAAAACTCTAGAAAATACTGAACAGGATCCAGGATGCATCAAGCAAGTCGCTGTTTATATTCTTCAGCCTGTCAAGCCCGAGATGAAAATTTCACCAGGATATTTGTCATTGTCAAAGACAAAGAAGACAAAGAACACCACCACGAAGACTGGTAGCACGGAGGGTAGTATAGGGGTTGCCTCTACTAGATTAGTTGTCTCGGATTTAAGGAAGAAACTTTTCGAACCCCTGACTTTGTATGATTATCTTTTTACCCCTCCGAGGTCTTATGAATATAATGATTGTGATTAATATAATGATTGTGATTTGGATTGTGATTTGGGCTACGTTTTAACTATTTCTGGTGATAACATAATAGATTATGACCAATCTAGCCTCGAACTAGATTCCCAAAATGATCCTCAAATCATTTTTGAGTTCGACGAACTCATTAACAAGACTGAAGAAGACATCGATAATACCGCCTACGACAGCGCTGGGAGTGAAGAACCAATCCTCGAGTGCCACGGTGCACCGCTTGCCATTAACTTATATCTCTCTGACAAAGAAGAAACACCGGAAGATTTGACAATGGTGTCTCAAGAAGAAGAAATTACAGAAGTTAATTTAAAGAGTGGGAAAGTATTACCCCCGAGAATAGCTCCAGCAGATCAAGGAAAAATATAGTAACTCAAGAAGAGCTACCTCTACCTCCACTAGTGGAAGAACAACCTAACCAAGAGAAAATTGGAGGATCATACAAAGTGGATTATAATGTGCTAGCTCATCTTAGGAAGTTACCGGCCAGATTAAGCATCTACGATGCTATCATATTGAAGGAAATGAGAGAGTCTCTGGTTATAGCTTTGCTCGACCCAGAGATTTGCTCAACCTAGTTGGCCAGTACATCCTTCGACGAAGTTTGCTCCTTGAAAGAACAACCTGGGGTAACCTTTACAGATGAATATTTGCTGCTTGGTACCGCCGACCATAATCGTCTGCTCTACATCACCATTAACATTGAAAGATTTGTGTTGTCCAGAGTTTCCAGAGTTTTAGTGGACCTTGGATCATCTCTCAACTTGATGAGTCTACGAACATTGACCTATTTGGACATTGAAGCCCATGAGCTTACGGCCGATAAAATGATGTTAAGAGAGTTCAACCAAAAGGGAGAAAGAGCCCTTGGATCAATTACATTACTTATGAAGGTTGGAGAACTAGTAACAATCGCTAAATTCCATATCATCGAAACCGAGACCTCTTTCAACGCTCTACTTAGTCGACCATGGATTCACGAACACAACTTGGTTCCATCGTCTCTACACTAGTGCAATAAGTACTACAAAGATGGGCAAGAACATTGCGTCAAGAGAGAATTACAACCATTTTCAGTTCATGAAGTTGGTATTCATGAAGATGCCGCCTACTACGCGCCTCCAAAGAAAATTGTCTTCTCTCGGGAAATTTTGACAAACAAAAGTGAAGATTCAGAAGAATCACAAAGAGGAAGCAATTCAACTCCGCTTCAGCAATCTTCTGCCACTCTTTTGCAGCAAATTGGTGGGGGTTCTTTTAGTTCGCGCACCCAAGGTTGAGGCCAGGGACGTAGACGCCGAAGAGTCAACTCAATTGTTGAACAGACTAAGCCGACCATCTTCTTTGGTGATGAAGAAAGTTCTGAGGATGAAATAATGATGATAAAACAGAAGAAACCTTAGTATGAGATATTCTTAGAAGATACAAGGAAAAGCCAATATGAGATAATGTATGATCAGATAAACCACTATGTGAACACCATGACCCTTACTCTGATTCTCCCTTAAAAGGTCGAGATTTTAGAGGTCAAGGAAGTCCATAGTGTTGGTTCAAAATAGATCAAATTTTATCGTGCTTCTACCTCTACTAATCTTGAAAATCATGTAAACTTGGATGATGATCCTAATGAATTAATGGAATCACCTTTTGATTACTTTTCGCTTTGTGTACAGAAGTTAATTCAACAAGGACATTTGTCAAAACAAATGCCAAAAGATAAATTACAACTTTTTGAAAAATTATGGGATGTTAAATGTCAAACTCCCAACTCGAAAGAGGGTCTCAAATTTGGTACAATCAGACCAGTCAATGATTCAGAATTTTTCATGGTTGTTACTAGTGAATCAAGAGTGGATTGCCTCGATATGGAGGATGACTTTGCCAGAATTTGAGGAGGAAATAAAATCAACGGTTGATGAATTGAAGGAAATTAACCTTGGAACTGAAGAACAACCCCGACCTACATTTATAAGTTCTCTACTCAACGATAAAAAATTTTTATAGTTGATTAAATTGTTAACAGAGTTCAAATATTTCTTCGTATGGAGTTATGATGAAATGCTAGGACTGTCAGCAGAGGTCACAGTTCATAAAATAGGAGTAGACAAAGATATAACCCCAGTGAAACAAGCTCCTAGAAGAATGCGCCTCGAAATAAAGGAGCAAGTCATTGTTGAGGTAAAGAAATTAATAGACACTAACTTTATAAAATAAGAGCAATACCCCATGTGGTTAGCTAACATTGTGTTAGTCAAGAAGAAAAATGGACAAATCTGTGTTTGTGTGGATTTCAGAGATTTGAACAAAGCATGTCCAAAAGATGAATTCTCATTACCGATAACAAAAATGATATCCAGAAATGATGGTGGATATCGCTTTAACACATGAGATTTTCTCCTTCATGGACGGATCTTCGGGATACAACCAAATCAAGATGTCTCCCGAAGATGCAACACTTACAGCCTGCAGAACACCTATCGGGATTTTCTGCTACACAGTGATGTCGTTTGGGTTGAAGAACACTGGAGCAACATACCAACAAGCTATGACAAAGATTTTTGATGATCTCATTCACAATTAAGTGGAATGCTACATGGATGATTAGGTCATCAAAATCAAATGAAAGATTGACCATTTGTATGTTTTGAGGATCGTGTTTGAACGGTTGCGACGATATGACCTTACGATGAATCCCTTAAAGTGTGTCTTCGACGTTACCTCCGGGAAATTTCTAGGATTCATTTTCCTTCATCGAGGAAACAAAATTGATCTGAAAAAGATTAAAGCTATCTTGAAAATCTCTACTCCCAAAACTTTGAAATCTCCTCCCAAAACTTTGAAACAACTTTCCTCCTTCCAAGGAAAGTTGACATATCTGAGACGTTTTATTTCTAATCTCTCAGGTAGGTGTCAGGCTTTTTCGGCATTAATTACAAATGAAGCCAAATTTATTTTGGAAGAGAAATGCCAGCGGACCTTTGAGGACGTCAAATAGTATTTAATGACACCTCTTGTTTTGGCAGCCCCTATCCTAGGGAAACCTTTGATACTTTATACCACAGCCTTAGACGACTCGCTCGGAGCCCTTTTAGCCCAAGTCAATGACAAGGGTAAAGAAAATGCACTGTACTACTTGAGTCGCCACTTAATTCCGACGGAGATAAGGTATCCACCTATTGAGAAGCATCGTCTAGCTTTGATTTTCACCGCCCAAAAGCTTAGACATTACATGCTTTCTCATAAAATTATCCTAATTTTAAAAGTTAATCTGTAGCAATATTTGATGACCCGACCAACACTTTTCGGATGTCTAGCAAGATGGTCGATGATTTTACTGCAATTTAATATAACTTTTGTTCCCCTCCGTGCTATCAAGGGAGAGATTTTAGTAGACTTTCTCGTTGCACACCCACTGCCAGCTGGGTCCCCACTTAATGATGAGTTACCAGATCAACAGATACTGCGAATGGTATTCTCCAGTGCACAGCGCTGGGAGATGTACTTTGATGGAGCTTTGTCAGCAATAAAAGATAAAGGATCAGACACAATTATACTAGGCAAAGCAGGAATTGGTTTGGTTTTTATCTTGCCAGATAAGGGTATGCTGAGGTTCTCATACCACCTGACAGAGCCATGCACCAACAATGAAGCCGAATATGAAGCGCTAATTACCGGGTTTGAGTTGGCAATCTCGATGTATATAACATATATTGTCATCTACGGTGACTCTCAAATTGTTATCCAACAAGTCGTCGGACAGTACAAGATTTTAAAACCAAGATTAACGGAATACCATCAGCATGCAATGAAGTTGCTGGAGCATATTTCCATTGTAACTTTCTACCGGATTCCTAGTAAAGATAATGCCCATCCTGACGCTTTAGCAAAACTTGCTAAGGAGCTGGCATGTCCCTCGAAGGATTCCATTGACATTACAGTACAAGAAAGACAGGTTTTGTCTTGAATTGACCTCAAAAATCTACACAAACTAGAAAAAGAAGAATAAATGATGATTTTGGTTGCTGATAACAATGAAGATTGGAGCAAACCATTAATAGAATATTTGCATACTGGAAAGTTACCAGAGGACTAGTCAGTAGCACACTACATCACAAAAAGGGCTATGTCTTACGCTCTAGTGGGGATGTCCTCTACAGAAGATCGTTCGACCAAATGTGGCTATGATGTTTAAGCAAAGCAAAAGCACAAAATATTGTTAAAGAAGTACATGTCGGATTGTGTGGAGCTCACCAGTTAAGGCCAAAGATGAAAATGAAGATCAAGAGACTCAGATATTATCGGCTGATAACGATGTCTGATTGCATGGATACAGCTAGAATATATCATCAGTGCCAAGTGCATGGGGTGGGCTTGCGCCACTTCAAATGTGCTACACCCAACCGTTGTCTCGTGGTCATTCGCGTGTTAGGGCACAGACATAATAGGTCTAATAGACCCTCCGTCTCCCAGAGGACACAGATTTATACTTGCCATTATAGATTACTTTTCCAAATGGGCAGAGGCAGTGCCGTTACGAGAGGTTATGGCACAGCACATCCTTCAATACTTCAAAAGTCAAATCGTCTACCATTTTGTAGTATCGCAAAGAATAATTTTTGATAAGGGGAAAGCCTTCAAAAGCACGAAAATCAACAATTTCGTCAAACAACATGGGATAGATTGGAGATATTCGACAATTTACTATCCCAGGGTAAATGGCTTAGCCGAAGACTTCAATATGATGTTGGTACAGATTTTAAAGAAAACACTGGACGAAAATAAAAAGAGATTGGCACAACAAATTATTAGAAACTTTGTGGGCCTATCGGGCGACGTTCAAGACTCCCACTTAGTGTACACCCTACATGCTAGTGTACGGGTCCAAGGTCGTACTACTGTTAGAAGTCCAGACATAGTTTCTCAAAATCGCTTTCGCCAATCAACTGACAACAGAAGAAAGTGAAAAACTTAGACTTGAGGAATTAGAGAGTCTTGAAGGAAAATTACAAGAAGCACAACAACATTTGGAGCTTTATCAAGCAAAGATTGTACAAGCTCATGACAATTTGGTCTGCCCAATGACATTCAAAGTTGGTGACCTTGTCCTCATTCTCAAAGGACCCATTCTTGCACGCTGCAAGATAGGTGGAAAATTCGAGCCAACTTGGGAGGGACCCTTTGTCATAGAAAAGGTCTACGTAGGAGGAGCCTACCAGCTTGTAGATTTCTGTGGTGAGAGACCCATGCTGCCAATCAACGAACAATACCTGAAGACATACTACACAACCTGACATTGCTTGTTATCGCTTGATTTAAAAATTTGATATTTTGATTGTTCTGGAGTTATCTATTTGGCCAAACGTCTATGACCGGTCCAAAAATTTTGTAATAAAATTAACCTCAATTTAATGAAAATTTTTGAAATTATGCACTTCAATTTTCTCTTTTCTATCTTTAAATTTGATATCCTACTAAATTAAACAAGATACATACATAAATAAATAATTTTCTCACCAACATAAACTAAAATTTTCTTTAATAAATACTTTGTTTTGTTCTTGTTCACGCTAAGTTTCAGCTCACTGATACTTTTTCTATCGTCTATAAAGAAATGTGAGGCTAGAAGCTGATCTTTGCTTTTAAAGATGGTTGGAACCTTGCACTCAATGAGGAAAGGGTGTCGCAGAGCAGCTCCATAGACTTTGACTTGGACTTTAGTCAAGTTGACATGGACTATGAGGGTCCTCTGATGGATGTGGTTAGCCGTCAGGACCTGACATAAAAAATAAGGGCTACCATCGCTGCTAAGGTTAAGCGCCAGAGACAGTTCCTCACTGAAGGGAAAAAATGTGATAGTACAACAAGACCCGATGGTGGGGACTAGTCGCCTAATGTCTATGATAGCTATCCAACTGGAGGCCTAGTCACTACCAATGATGAAAGACTTCCAGATGCACTGCTACAGAGAACTCAGCGCAGAAACTCCAACCGCCGAAAGCATAGGGATTTCTTACGCGAAGAGAGAAGACCCCAGAAGGAGGTAGAAAACTTGCTCACCCCTATTCCTTAGGGGAGTATCTAAGATCCAGGCATGAGAGAGACCTCTTCTAGCTTGTCTGCTACAGATAATGAGTTTGGATTCGTTACAAAGTCGGAGATACCACCAATTTCAGATGTTCTTTGTATGGGTTGCCCGACATGCAACTTTGAGATACCTACATGTACATCAGCTACAGGGGCATTTGGGAAGTGCCCAGACTGAAATGTCCTCCAACTCGAGTGCTACAATACTTTGGAGGAGTACGTGTCCACTGATGATGGATTTCAGATCGCTGTTCACCTAATGGGGGTAGCATATGTCCCGTTGGATACAGAGCCGTATATCCCATTGGACACAGAGTCGTATGCTCCGCTGCATACAAGGACAACACCAGCTTGGATTCCCGCCGATGTTGAAATGAGGGAACATCTTTGATAGCCGCAAATCATTAGCACGGTAAAATACTACAAAATGAGTAAAGTAAACAAAAGAGATTTTGAATTCTATGAAGAAGTTCAAGGAAGGTTCATTAATATACTAGAAGGATTGGAGCTATATACCAGGTTCTTCTTCGACGGTGATGAGAGAAGTATTCTCGATTGCATCTTTGATCTAAGAGATAGGGGTCGAGCAAGCCTGCTGATGGAAAGAACCTATTCCAAGTTACGAAAGTGGATGTGTGGAAAGGGCAAGATCACCATACAATGTGGCTGCTATTACAACTTCACTAAAAATAGACAAGGAAATCCTCCTTGGATTCTGAGACACGATAAGGTGGACCCACTACCTCTCATGATAAAATGGAAGATCAAGAGAATGGTCTGATGGAGCATACTGCTAGCTGACTGTATTCCCAACAGTCGTATCATCAACATATTTGATGAAGGCGACTGCATACCCCTGCACATTGACCATCATGACTTACCATCATATGACTTTGTGAGACCTTTTTGCACGGTCTCTTTCATGAGCAAGAGCAACATTCTATTTGGAAAAGAGATAGATATCGTTGGCCTTGGTGAATTCAAAGGATCCGTGGAGATTCCGCTACTCATAGGTTTAGTGTTGGTTCTTAAAGGAAACAGAGCATAATTTGCCAAACATTTCATTCCAGGGGTACGACACCGTAGGGTGTCTGTGACCTTCCAAAGGATGGATGACAACAAAATGCAATATGGATTCAGGCTAGACCCATAGCTGGAAGAACTATTGCCTTAAGAGCTATGAGAGGGTTGCACCTCTAAGCACATGCAAAGGGAACTCTTATCCTGGAACATCGTTTAGTAGGTTGACTCGATCAGGAGCATGCCTCACCAGAGACAGACACTCGGAGGATTCCTTTTTACTACATTTTGTCACAGCAGACATGATATATATTAAACATGCTCAGCCTATGATATGTACTCAGCATGGGATACTTTCAGATGTATTTTGATGCATTCAGCATATTGTACCTTTTTGAGGCTTTGGCCTACACTCAATACGTAACACTTATTGGAGCATATTAATGAAATCTCTTTCAGAATTTTGCATGTTTCTTCAGTTGCCCTTCTTTTGGATGGATAAAAGCCGCAGAACCATACGTTGGTTCGGGACAACAATGAACAAAGTACAAAATAATAATAACTTGATAATAATAAAATTCAAATGAAATACTCTTTTGTGCAACAAAATTATTTTAAATTTTGAAAACATATTTTGGTAATTAAATGTGATAAAAATAACAAGAAAAGAAAATAAATTTGTTGAGTTGATTCGCTCAATTTTGAGGTCTCTTACTCTTTGCTCGTGCAGCACGATTATCCTTGTTTATACTAATTCTCTTCATATCCTTGCGGAATTTCACATCCTACACAAAATCCCACAAAATTCCACATGTCTTTCTCACTGATGTCAACCTTTTCACATAACAGGCATTTATGAATTTAACAGCACAAACTTTCTGTACAACATTCCTGCCCTCGAGGCCAATACCGAAACACTATTTTCCTCTTTCACAACCTCTTGAGATTGGCTAAGGCCCCCCTCATGGCAACCAATTCCATGGCATCCAATTCTCTCCCTACATCTTCAAGATTGGTGTAAGGCCCCCTCCACAGCTTTCAATTCTCTACCTACGTCTTTGAGATTGGTGTAAGGCCCCCTCCTCGACTTCCAATTCTCTACCTATGTCTTCGAGATGGGTGTAAGGCCCCCTCCAAAGCTTCCAATTCTCTACCTACCTCTTTGAGATTGGTGTAAGGCCCCCTCCACGGCATCCAATTATCTGCCTACATCTTTGAGATTAGTGTAAGGCCCCCTCCAAGGCATCCAATTCTCTACCTACATCTTTGAGATTGGTGTAAGGCCCCCTCCACGGCTTCTAATTTGGTATAAAGCCCCCTCCACGGCATCCAATTTTCTACCTAAATCTTCAAGATTGGTGTAAGACCCCCACCACGGCGTCCAATTCTCTACTCAAAACTTTCAAGATAGGAATAAGACCCCCACCATGGCATCCTGCTCTCAGTCTTCGAAGTCATCACCTAAATGCTGATTCCCATCCTTTATAAACATATATAACTTGATAACTAAAAACCCACTCTCCAATCCCCAGCGAGAGTTCTTAATCCTCGATGTTGATCAGATATTCACTTGCTAATTTTACAGTGGAAATAAATAGAACACACAATTCTACACCTCCTTCTAGGTCTGTTGAATTAGGAGTTTGTACTGGGTTGATCTCGTCAGTCAACGCCAATATGACGGTGTGCTTGCCCAGCACACAACACCTATTGAGGGTCCATTTCCTGACCTCACTTTTGGTTGAGGTTTAGTTTTCCTCTTTAGTAGCCTAGGGTCTAGCCATAGGACTTTCTTGTTGACTATTCCTAGAAAACTAGAAAAGGAACCCTCAACATTAGAAATTCCACCCTCTTCTTTGCTCAACTTGAAGCTCTACATATTGGGCCTAACCTCTAGCACTTAGTAGGTGGGGTCACTATGAGGGAGCTCAAAGAGAGTCCCCCTAGAACTGATTGACCTTAGGGTTGACCCTGGCACTTTGGGTGTTATTCAGGAGCTTTTTCACTCACTTACACTCACTCTCACCTACAATCACTTTGACATTATCCCTTGATCTTTTGGGAAACTCATGTAGATGGTCCCCTAAACCCACTGACCCTAGGCTAGGGTATTGCTAAGACCAGTACATAGAGGACCCAAATGGGGATTCCATTGGTCCATAGCTCATATAGGGTGGTTGGTACCCCAATTCTACCAAAATATCCAACTTGGCCTTTTGCCCGCAAGTGGCCTTCTCCACCTAAACTCCCCCAAATTAACTAAGTTCCCTTGAAAACCTAAATTTGGCCAAAATTCCCAAATTAACCCAAAATACCCAATTTTTTTCAAAAAACATTTCAAACCATTTCAAAATACCCAAATTACCTAAAACTACCCAAAAATGCCAAATTTACCAAAATACCCCCAAAATTGCCAAAATTACAAAATTACCCTTAGCACCCCAAACTTCCCAAAACCTCAAAAATCACTTCAATGTTTTTAAAACAAGTTTGGACCCTTCAATTGAACCCAATTTGACCAATTTGACCATTTTTAACAAAACCCAAAAATTGCCTTTAAAGGCCCAACTTTCCCAAATTCACCTCTTTAAAGGCCCAATTTCTCCAAATCCACTTCAAATGTCCATCAAATTGGTCAAATTTCCCTCAATTTTAATTCTAAAACTCAAATTCACCTTTCCTATGACCAACCTAAACAAAATCTAAGCTTAATTGGCCCATGCTTTGAGCCCAATTTTGATCTAAGTCAAACCCCCAATTTTGGCCCTATGACTTAATCCCACCAAATTGAACCCCATAGCCTACTTAATTTGCCCCAACTTGGATCCTAAATATTTTATAACACTCCTACATGCCAAAATGGACCTTCAATTGTCCTTGGTGAAGCCTCAATTTCATTTAATTTCAACCTAAATCCAAAAATCTCTAAATTTTGCCCCAAATTGGTTGTCCCCAAAATCCACCAAATTGAATGCCTTAATACAAAAATTGGCACCCAATTTATGTTGAAAACTCTTCATGACATTCCTATAGACCAATTTAAACAATCAATTTGAACCTCACCCAACCTTAGCCCAATATAAACCCAAGTCTAGCCCAACATGCCCAAATTGACCAAGATCCCAAAATCCTTCAAATTGAGCTTTCAATTGAACTCAAAATCATTTCAATCCTTCACCAAAAGTCTTCATAACAATCATCTACACAAAATTGATCAATTAATTGGGTTGAAAGTCATGGTTAGCCTAACCCAAACCCAACTTTTGGTCATTTGGACCCAAATTGAATCCATGCACCAAAATTGACCTAGCCATCTTAAAGCCACCAAATTGATGACTCCACAGCCACTAAGCACACTCTACTGACCAGGCTAAACCCCTTTGGTCCACCCAAAAAAGCTATGGACCAATGGGTCCCTAAATTAAGGGATTCATTCCCATTTTTTGGCCTTAACCACAAAATCTCTTCCATCATTGTTTTCCTATGGGAGTAAATCATAATTAAACACCCCCTGACCTCCCTGAGCCAAGAAGTGATTGAAACTTGGCCAACCACCACCTAGGTTACCGAAAAACACCAACCGGAGAAGGCCAAAAATGGTCAAACACCCAATTAAGCCCATCCAATCTGTCTCAATCCAATTAGAGTCTTTAGGCCTTCTTCCCTCCATTTAAGCAGTTGGGCTAACCCACTGGCTAGCCCAATTGAAGCCCCATGGCTCCTCTATTTAAGCACCCATCCCCCACGGCTAGAGAGGCACCCAAAACAAACCTTAACAAAACTCTGTCCAATTTATTCTAAACTCCTCCCACAGCATAAAGAAGTTCAGCTTCACTGTTCTCTTGTCTTAATTCCCCCTATGCAACCCTAATTTTGAACTAAAAAATTAGGGCAGAAACAAGACACTCTCTGAACCACCACCAAAATTAAATTAAACTCACCCACACCATCCCTACACTGAGAGAGGAAGTTCTCCCATCAAAGCCCCATCACTAGACCACCCTAACCCTGACTTTGATTAACACCCAAATCAGGTTGATCACTTTCATACTTGGACCCAAGGAGAGCCTAAATTTGTGCTTGGAGGAACTTCGTGAAGTCCACATGAAGGCTTAGAAACAATCCAATTGAGGCCTTACCTTTTGGACTAAGGTATTGAATCTCCCCCCTCTCCCGAGCTTAAATCGATTCTCCATGCTTATTTACTTGACTTCATAGCTTGTTAGTCGTATAGATGTGTTCCTCTAGGCCAGATGCGTCTTTAGAAACAAACGACACTCTATTTAGTTGAGTCTAGGCTAAGAAATTAGGGTTAGAAGGTGGATGCTTTTCGGTGGGCACCAGACCGGGACGAAGACCCTTAGCCGTCGGATCGCGCGGTTTGCGGATGGATGAATCAGATGGAGTCAGACAACGCTTCAATCCATGAAGGCACCGCCAGCCAGGTGAAACACGTCGAATCAGAGCTTGACGCGTGACCTGTTCGACGCCGTCGAGGTTGACGTGGTTAAGTAGAAAAATAGGATATTCTAGGATTTATTTAATTTCCTAAACTTCAAAAATGCTTAACTTTGCATAGAAAAAGTATAAAAATAAAAGAAAAATATTCAGATGCTCAGTGAATAGAGGAGAACAATGTGGAAATGGTTTGAGGTTTATTTGATGCACGTGTGATTTTTAATTAATTAAATATGATTTTAATCTTTTGATTCTTCATGCATTCAAATATTTCACCATGACATGATATTTGGGTCATTTGTAGCCTCTATCGTAAGGGGTCTCCCCTAATTTTTCCAAAGTCAGAGGAGACCCTTATGAGGAGATATGTATTTTTCAAGTTTATGTCTATTATTTACATATTTATGTCAATTATTTACATATATTAATCATAATAATTAGCATTTTGCTTAGAAAAATCCAAAAAAAATTTGGTAGGTTCACTATGACTAGAGAACCTTAGAAAAAAATTGTCGAGCTAAGTCATTAAGAACACAACTAATTTTCACAAAATCCTAAAACACAAAGAAAAATAACTTAGAAAAAATAAACATCTAAATGAGTTGATTTTAATTCTTAACTGTAATATAAAGTTCGGAGGACTCCCCATAAAAAATTTAAAACATTTGGAGTTCATTTGATAACCTAATTGAATTTTCTAAGTTAAAGGCCATTTTTAACACTTAAAATAATCATAATAATTAAAATATAACTTAAAAAATTATAAAATTGCTTTTTGGGAGTTCTCAGTGATCAGAGAAATTTTTAAAAAATAAAATTGTAATTAAAGTAAAAAAATTTATTTTTAAGCATATTTTAAATATTTAAATAATGTAAAATTAATAAAAATCACAAAATTAATAAAATTCATGAAAATATTCTAAATTGTTTCTAAATCCCTTAGGAGCAATTATAATATTTTTCCTAATTTTCTAAGTGAAGATATTGCTCAAAAATAATTTTTAAAGGCCAAAAATGGAATTTCCTTAATTTCTCACTAAAACAATTCTAATAATTCAAAGAAAAATTAGAAAAATGTAAAATTTTTTTTGCATGGGTTCCTTGACTCATGAGTGAGTTAGGATAAAAATTCCAAAGTAATTTGAATTAAATTTGATGAATTATGAAGTGATAGAGCCTTAGGGGCAAATGTATAATTTTGAAAATTTAGTCTTAATCAATATTTAGGCTTAATTCAAGAAGGGAAAATAAGCAATATTTGATCTTAATTAACACATTCAGATGATTGAAACATAAGGGATTAATTTGAAGAAATCAATCTCATTTTTCTTAATTAAAGGATAAATTTGCAAATTCCTAAATTATTAAAATTTGGAAGACTATTAAATTAAATGATCCTAGACTTAGGGGCATGATTTTGGATGTTAATAACTCACTAATTTAATACCCATATTTGGTGTTTAAATGACATTCAAATGTTTTGATGTTGAATTATTATCACTTAAAATTCAATTTCTTTCAAAAATTACTAATATATTAAATCAGGAGTATTTAACTGATTGAGCTTAGTAGTGACCTAGGCTAAATCAAATTTGAATGAGGATTAGAAAAGTGAATGTAACTAGAAATTGAACACTTTTAAAACACTACAAGCCCAAGTTAAAACTAAAATTGGCCAAGTGTCTTAATAACATTAACTTGCTTACACTAACTCCCATTTAAGGGTCTTCACCCACATAATTCTCAAATTAAATGACAAATGATAATCACCTTACTCTTAGAGATAATTGAGACATCAATGTTCACTGAGCATTGGAGGTATTCAAAGGATGAATTATTAAGCAACATAATAAGTTTAAATGAGCTCGAGGGTTTTCACCAAACGGTGAGAGGGAAGCATGGATCTGCTTCTTTCTCCTAACCTTTTGGATACCTTGGAGGTCTACTAAACCTAGTATGTTTTGCTTAATGAAATCATCCTTAATCGAAATAAAGAGGGCTCACCAAGATTTGATTTAAGATTTGGTAGATCACCAGAACCTTATGTCCCCGCTTTACATAAAGTGCTTTTAATATACGAATACTCTTGCATGCATATTGCGTTTCATTTGAAGATGACGGAAAGACCATCCAGGCACTCTTTTATTGTAATTTATTTTACCTGCATTTCTAGTTTCCTGTACTTTACTTTCCAGTATGTAACTGTACTTACTCACCTGCATGTATGAACAAAAACACAAACTTGCATGTTAAACAATGATGTCACCTTGCATGAAAGCTAAAACTGTTAGGATTGCCGGAAAACCCAAAAACAAAACCAAAACTAAAAAAAACTAAGATAAAATTCACGGCCACAATATTCAAAATATAAGACAACTCAAACTTTAATCACAAACATCACAAAACAACAATTGCAGCTAAATTAAGACGTCTCTATTGATTGATCGAGAATCCCTCGGAGGAGGCCTACGGTTGCTAACAAGACTTCCCACGGTTTAAATGAAATTATGGAACTCATTAAGTTGAGTTTAATAAATTTATTTGTACAAACTGAATCCAATAGAAAATAGTGGTTTCAGAACGAGGGAATAGTAGGATCCTAACCGGTGTCACTCTAATCAACTTTAACATGCCCCATAATATTTTAATAACCATATCTTTAGGGTCATCTGATTTGACATATTAACCTGACACATTAGATGACACATTAGAAAACCGATGAGGAGCTTGGAGCTAGCATTGTGGGAAGCAATTGTGGGAAGCACGGCCATCTTCAACAGCAAAACATATCTTCATTAGCTAAACCATTCCTTCCTTAGAATTAAACAACCAATCTATAGGATTTTGGGGTTGTCTTCCTAGTGCAACATAAATCCTCAACTCATCTTTAGGCCTTTGTGTAGCTCTGCTATACAATATAAGCCCTAATTCGTCTTAGGATTCCAAGGTTGTTGTCCATTATGACCGAAATCCTCACAACTTCTAGGCTATTTGTGTGTGATCGTTTCACACAAATGTAAGCCCTAAACAAATAAAATTTGTAGGATGAAACATTCAAATAATTTCTCCTCTAAATTGAAGCCAAAGAATAGGATAGACTGGGAAGTCACTGAGGTTCTCCTCTGAATCTATGACGTCCCCTAGTTCTTCCTCCTTTGGACTCTACAACAAAATGCTACAAATTTGAATCATTCCACTTTCACACCTCTTTGTTCAATCTAATTGAAAAGTCGTACCCTTTTGACCTCTTTGAAGATAATTTTTTCTTAATTTTTGTCGAGAGTTTTCTTAGGTGACTTCAATTATCTAAGATGTAATTAACTATAGGGGCTTGCCCTTATAGGAAGCTTTTCCAAACCCAGTTAACATAAACCTTATATAATTCTTCATGTTAAATAAGGGAACTTGTCGGGAAATAAAATGTTTTCGCAGACCAAACATATGTCATATATCTTTTAGTTTATTTGATCGAGCCTCATCCTTAATTCTTATGTTTATCTTTTGGGATAGATACAGGATTTGAGGTATAGTGCTCTTTCATTTAAATTATGAAAAATTTGGGATCAGTTTGATTTCATATTTTTCTAAACTATATATATATATATATATATATATATATA
>NW_018226593.1:18350-20867 GCF_001263595.1 Phalaenopsis equestris | reverse complement strand
TGTAAATTAAACGTCCTTCCGAAGCGGGCAACGGGATTTTGATTCCGGCGGCCGACAACTTCCAACGGGCAACTCCAAAACCCAAAATAGTGTCGACAATGGGCTATCATGAAATCCTATGACTTGTTATTTAGTTCTAAGGAAAATTTTATTGTTATAGATCCACTTGCTCTCTCGAAGTTGTTCTTTTATGCATCCTTATCGTGTTGTCCACAGAATCTGCTCCAAGCTCCTCATCGAAGTGATTGTCCTATGGTCTAAGGTTTAAAAGGCTTTACCATGTGTGTTTAAGTGTTTTAGTTTTGTTGTTATTCAAGCATTATAGGGTGGGTTAAATTTGATTAAAGGGACATCGGTTAGGATCCCACCGTTCCCTTATTCCAGTACCACTATTTACTTTTGAATTTACTTAGTCTGAACGAGTTGTTAAGCTCATTTAAACTGGGGAAAACTCGTTAGCAACTGTGGGTTACCTCATCCTAGGGACTACCGTAAATTCAAAATGATGTGTTATGTTTTTTGTTTTATTTTGAAAAAGATGTTTAAATTTTGAAAAACAAGTTTTGTAATTTTTCAGTTTTGGTATAGTATTGCACACAAAGTACACAAATGTAGGTAAGGAAAGTATTGTAAAGTAAATGAATAAATATACATTGCATAAAATATAAATGTGTATCTGGGCCTAGACTTCCGCTTCATGGTTAGCATCATAAAAAATAATATATATGCAAGAAATTTAAATAAATTGCAGGAAAGTAGAAAGGAGCATCTAACACTAAAAAAATCCAAAAAACAAGTTACAACAGAATACGAGCGAGTAAAAGAAAACCCTTAGTCATATATAGAAGATCAAATCTGAGTGTAAGAATTGGCAAAGGGGGGCTCAGAGCTGAATGTGTGCTTCCCGACATTAAGTAAGAGCTACCAACCTAATAATCTACGGAGGGTAGTCCTAACCTTGATCTGAGTGGTTAACCGTGAACTTTTAAAAATTTACATTCTTAAATTTAATTTTCATGCATATAAAAATTACTTTATCATGCAAAAGAAATTTTCATTTAAAACATTTTGTAAAGTGATGCAGTCTACAAGTTAATTAACTTAATTAGGCTAGGACTACAAACAACCTTAGAGTACCGAGGGCAATCACCTCCTCAATAGTCATCAGATAATATCATTGGTCATTATCCTCTCCTTTTACTAAAGATCCGTGAGGTGGGAGATACCATTCTAAATCCCAAGTCGTATTCCTCGGTTTAAGCACACATTAGCATTATCGTTATTGCCAAGCCAACTAGACCTCAAACTTACACAAGTTCGATGATCCATATGTGAAAAAAACAAATATCCACAGTTGCTCACAAAGATATAAATACCTTAGAGAAGATTCAAATCCTTGAGCTTTGGGTCAATTAATGTTGGATAAGTAGTGTAGGGTATTTTTATAGCTTTAGGTGAATTATAAGGTCCCGAGGTATAACTTGGTGGGTCCCTATAAGTTTTAATAAATGATTTTTTGGAACAAAGTATAATAAGCTTGATTGTCCTTCAAAATATCCAAAAAGTCATAAAAGTGTTTGGGAAAAGTCGGCGCTATTTTGGTTGGAGGAGTTGCTCGTAAGAAGCTGTCGGTCACCGGAATCAAAATCCCGTCGCCCGCTTCAGAAGGACGTTTTAATTTACATATATATTTAGTTTTAAAAACATATAAAATAAAACTGATCTCATATTTTTCATAGTTTAAATAAAAGAACCCTACACTTCATGCCATGTATCTATCCCTACCCTGAAGGATAAACACAAGACTTGAGGATGAGGCTCGATCAAATAATCTAAGGAATATATGACATTCGTTTGGTCTGTGAAACCTTTGTATTTGTCAAAAAGTTCCCCTAGGTCACCTAAGAAAACTCTAGATAAAAATCAGAGGATATTGTTTTCAAAGAGGTCAAAGGAATATGACTTTCCAAAGAGATCGGACAAGGAGGTGTGCAAGGGCAATGGTTCAAATTTGGACAATTTATTTTTCAAATCCAAAGGAAGAAGAACTAGGGGATGTCACAGATCCTGAGGTCATCCTCGGTAACTTTCCAAGCTATTCTATGGTTTGGCTTTAATTTAGAGGAGAAAATTTAAATGTTTCATCCTGCCAATTTGATTAATCAGGGCTTACATTCGTGTGAAACGATCACACAAATAGTCTGGAAGATGTGAGAATTTAGTTCGTGACGAACGACGACCTCGGAATCCTAAGATGATTTAGAAGATGATTTAGAGCTTATATTGTATAGCAGGGATGTACAAAGGCCTAAAAATATGGTGAGGATTTACGTTGCATAAGCAAACAACCTCGAAGTCCTATGGCTTTGTTGCTTATATCTAAGGAAGAAAGATTGGTTTAGCTGGGGAAGACAGGTTTTGCTGTTGAATATGGCCATGTTGCCAACCATGCTAGCTCCAAGCTCCTTGTCATGACGAGTTTGAGTTTTCTAGTGTGTCAAGTTATGATGTCAAATC
>NW_018226593.1:0-17972 GCF_001263595.1 Phalaenopsis equestris | reverse complement strand
TTTTGTGGCTATCCTGATAGTTTTAGTTTTCATGCAGGGTGACATCGTTGTTTAGCATGCAAGTTTGTATAAGTATAAAAGTATAGCATAAAAGTACAAGAAAGCCGATGCTGAAAAATATAAAAGCGTACCTGGCGAGTCTTCTCGTTCCACCACCTGAAACTTAAAAGGCATGTTAAGGCAGTTTATAAGAAACAGGGAAGTAAAATTTTGGCGACCTACCTAACCCTAGGCCATATCTTGGTGGGTCCTTATTAATTTGATTAAGGATGATATTTAAAAAAAAAATATTAAGTTTAATAGATCTCTGAGGTATCCAACAGATCTAGAGAAAGAAGCAGGACCGTGTTACTCTCTCGGTGCCTGGTGGAAAATCCCGAGCTCTTTTAAACTTATTATGTTGCTTAATAATTCATCATGTAAACACCCTTAGTACTCAGTGAGCATTGATGACTCAATTATCCCTAAGAATAGGGTAATTATCACTCGTAATTTAATTTAAGAATTATGTGGATGAAGACCCTTAAAGAGGCAAGTTTAAGAGACTTAGCCAAATTTTGACTTGGGCTTGTAGTGTTTGATGTTTTAATTTTCAATGATGTTCACTTTTATAATCCTTATTTAAATGAAACTTTATTTAGCCTAAGTCACTACTAAGCCCTTAAGATTTTTGTGAGTGTCTTAGTCATTGCAAATGAAATTGACTTATAAGTGATGGTGATTATTCATGTTTTTTTTTATTTTTTGTTCATCAAATAGGGGTATTAAATTAGTGAGTTATTAACACTAAAAATCATACCCCTAAATCTAGAATCATTTAATCGGCTAGACTCTCAAATTTATGTAATTTAAGGAAATTGTAAATTTATCCTTTTTAATTAGGATAAGTGAGATTGGTTTCTACCAGTTAACCCCGATGAAACCCATTAATAACATTAAAAATACTACAAATTTTTATTATAAATAAGTGGAAAAGTGAAATATATCTCAAGTTTGTAATAAAAAAATTAAATTTTTTAAAGTAAGAAATATAAATACATAAGAATTGAGTGGTATGTATATAAATCTTCGCAAAAAAAATATTTACATTTTTTTATATATAACTTTAATCTTAAAATAACCTACGTCTAAGGGTCCGTTTGGGGCAGCTTATAAGTGTGGGCGGCGTTTTCAAAACACCGCCTTACCGTTTGGTTCGTGCTTTTCACCAGCTTATCCGAAACTGCGTATGAGTTTTTACACTAAACGCAGGCCGAGGGTCGACCTCTGCGGCCAGCCCGCGGGCCACATTTCAGGATAAGCAGCTTATCCTGAAACGCACAAGCTGCCCCAAACGGACCATTAGACTAGAGAAGCCTTTAGACCAAATTTCATGATTTTTTGAATTTTATTTGAATTGTAAGAATTATTTTAAGTTCTAGAGTGATTATTAATTATAAAATATTTTGAATGTGGAAAATTAAGTTTTATGTTTTTATTAAATCTCTCTAATGTCAAGGGATATAGAGAAACAAATTTCACATTTTTCTATTTTTTATTTGAATTATTGGAATTATTTTAGTAAAAAAACCATTTTAGCCTTTAAAAACTATTTTAAGCTTCAAAATTTAATATCTTTATTTAGAAAATCAAGAAACCATATCCCAATTGTTCCTTAGTGCTTAAAAATCAATTTAGAATATTTGCATAAATTTTATTATTTTTCTGATTTTTACCATGAATTTTATTATTTTTGTGATTTTTATAAATTTTTAATTATTTAAATATTTAAAAATAGGATAAAAATCAAGTTTTTATTTTAAATAAAATTTTATTTTTAGAAAATACCCCTGATAACATAGAACTCAAATTGATCATTTAAAATCATTTTAGTGCCAAAAAGAATATTTAACTTGAAAAATCAATTTAGGCCATCAAATGGATTCAAAATGCTTTGAAATTTTTATGAGGAGTCATTAATTTAGGCCATCAAATGGATTCAAAATGCTTTAAAATTTTTATGAGGAGTTTATATAACAGTGGAGATCAAAAATCAAGCCATTTTCAAGTTTTTGTTTTCCAAAATTAATTATCTTAGTGATTTATGGTTTGTAAAGATTTGGTGTATTTTGAATGACATAACTCATGAAAAATTTTCCTAAGGGTTCTCAAGTCATAGTTAACCTTCCCAAATTTTCTTGGATTTTTTAAGAAAAATGCTAATTATTATAATCAATTTAAGCAAATATTGTGTATAAATTTAAAAAATATGGATCTTTGTCTAGAGGTCTCCTTTGACTTTAAAAAAATCAAAAAATGTTCTCCTTGACAGAGGCTACAACATGCCAAAAATCCAAGCCAAGGTGAAATGCCTATATGAATGGAGAGTCAAAAGACTCAAAATAGTGTTTAATTAATTAAAAATAAAGCATGCATCAAATGGCTTTCAAATTATTTCCACATTGGTAAATTTTAATCCACATTGTTCTCCTTTGTTCACTGAGCAAAAGGGTTATTTTATTTTATTTTTGTGATTTTTCTACACAAAGTTATGTATTTTTGAAGTTTTGGGGATTAAATAAATAAGAAAAAACCCCAATTTTTCTACTTATCCATGTCAACCTCGTACGGGTCGAACAGGCCATGTGTCGCTTCCTGATTGGGTGCCTCCAGCCAGCTCATTTCCTGCCCCATCGGACCGCGCTCTGTGTGACACGCTCAGGGCTGCCCAATCAATGCACGCTTGATCTGACGGTCACGGGTCATCGTCCCAAATGAACTGGACCTGTCCATTTTAAAATGCTAATATCTCACTCGATTCTCAATGAAATTGAGTGCAGCTTTTTATTTAAATGTTCTTCTTAACTAGTCAAACACATCCATACGGTTGATGAACCCTTAAATTGACTTTATATTCATAAATAATTAAAAGAAGCTCGATTTAGGCTTAACTTTCAATACCTTGGTCCAAGAGGGGTAGCCTCTATTGGATGCTTGTAGAAGCTTTGTGTGGGTCCAAGGAGCATAGGGATATAGCCTCTGGTAGTGGTAAAATGCCTAGACCCAAATTCGACCAAGGCCGATTTGGGGGTTTGCTCGAAGTCCACCTTAGGGTGGCCAGGTGATGGGGCTTTGGGGCTGTTGTGGGGGATCTTCCTCTCTTGATGTTGGGATGGTGTGGGTGAAATTAATTTGAATTTGGTGGAGTTTTGGAGGATGTCATGTTTCGGCTTTGAAATTGAGCTCCAAAATTGAACTCGAGCAATGACTTTGAGTGGGAACTCGAGCAATGACGAGCAATGACTTTGAGTGGCTAAGGAAGGTTTTGTTAAGCTCAAGAGGTCTCCAAGAAGCTCTGGAAGAAATTTTACAGAGTCTCATCAAGGAACTTCAAGCTCTCTCCTTTTGGCCATGGATGGGGAGTTTAAATAAAATGGCCTAGACTGGCTTCCAGGGCCAATTGAGGGGTGCATTTGGATGCTTTTGTGGAGGGCAAAGAAGCTCTAATGAGCAGCTGGCTGATTTGGCCTTTAGGTTTGAATTGGGTGAAAATCCCTTGTCAGACCATGGTTCTATCCATTTTCCAGCCACCAAGGTGGTTGGTCAGCCAGGCATTGGTCACCTCTTGGCTAAGGGAAGTCAGGGGTGGCTAATGATGATTATCTCCCAAGGGTAAGTCAATTTGGTGTATATGATCATAAGGAACAATTTTGGTGAAGGATGAAAGTGGTTTTGAGTTCAATTGGATGGTCAATTTGGAGGAATTTTGAAATTTAATCAATTTGGGCATATTGGGCTAGGCTTGAAACTAGGTTGGGCTAGCCTTGGGTCAGGTCCAAATTGATTATTGTAAATAGTCAATAGGGATCTCATGAAGAGTTTTAAACATAAATTGGGTGCCAATTTTGGGGTTAAGGCATTCAATTTGATGAGATTAGGTCATGTGGCCAAAATTAGGGCTTTGATCTAAATCAAAATTGGGCTCAAATGATGGACCAATTGGGCTTGAATTTGGTCTACATTGGTCATATCGTTGGGCTTGGATTTGGTTTATATTGGTCATATCAAGGGTTAATTTGAGTTTATAATTGAAATTGAGGGAAATTGAGACCAATTTGATAGGCATTTGAGGTAGATTTGGGGAAAAATGGGTCTTTAAAAGGCAAATTAGGGGTTTTGGTCAAAGATAGTAAAATTGGTCAAATTGGGTCATGTGGTAGTTGAGGGAAATGAAATTTGGAATATTTGGGAGGTTTTGGGAATTTTTATGGAATTTTTGAAATTTTTGGCTAAGGAGGGGTATTTTGGGTAAATTTCGTAATTTTGGCCAAATTTAGGGACCCAAGAGTATCTAGGTAATTTGGGGGAGTTTAGGGGCAAGAAGGCTAGGTTGGGCATTTTGGTAGAACTGGAGTGCCAACCACCATCAATAAGCCATGGACCAATGGAAACCCCATTTTGGGTCCTCTATTTACTGGTCTTAGCTAAACCCTAGCCTAGGGCCAATGGGTTTAGGGGACCACCTACATGAGTATCCCAAGAGTATCAGGGGACCAAAGCCTAGAAGTTTAGGTTTAGGGTTGTGAGTGATTGTGGGTGAGAGCGAGTGCCTTAAGACCTAGACCAACACCAAGGTCAACCCTAAGGTACAGTAGTCCTAAGGGGACTCTCCTTGAGCTCCCTCATAATGACCCCACCTACTAAGTGCTAGAGGTTAGGACCACTATGTGGAACTTCAAGTTGAGTAAAGAGGAGTGTAGAATTTTTAATGGTGAGGGTTCCTTGTCTAATTTTTTAAGAATAGTCAATAAGAAAGTCTTATGGCTAGAATTTAGGCTAATAAAGAGGAAAACCTAAACCTCAACCAAAAGTGAGGTCAACAAATGGACCCTAAATAGGTGTGGTGTACTGGGCAAGCACACCGCACGTATTGGCGTTGACCGACAAGATCAACAAAAACCAATATAAACTTCTAAGTCAACAGACTCGGTAGTATGTGTAGAGTTGTGTGTGTGATTTGTTTCTGCTGGAGAATTAGCAGGTGATCGTCTGATTGAAATCAAGGAGTAGGGACTCTCGTTGGGGATCGGAGAGTGAATTTTGAGTTATGAAATTTCATGTATTTTTAAAGTGTGTGAATCAGTATGTAAGTGCTGACACCAAGGTGGGAATTAAAATTTGGGTATCAATCTCGAAATAAGAATCAGATGCCATAATCCATTAAAGGTGGTCTTAAAACTGATTTCAAAATATGAGAATAGGATGCCTTGAATTAATCGTAGGGCTTATTCCCTCAACCTCAATATTGTTGAATTTGATTCAAAAGATTGCGATAGGAGGGGTTCTTAAAGCAACACAAAATCGGATATAAAATCCTCAACCTCTAGTATATCGTAGGATTTGATTTGGAAGATTGCAATAGGAGGAACTCCTAAAGCAACGCGGTATCGGATGTGAAATCCTCAATCTCTAGAATTTGATTTGAAAGATTGCAATAGGAGGAGCTCCTAACACCTAAAGCAACGCGGTATCGAATATGAAATCTTCAACCTCTAGAATTTGATTTGAAAGATTGCAATAGGATTAGAACCTAAAGTAACACGGTATCAGATGTGAAATCCTCAACCTCTAGATTTGATCTAAAAGATTGTAATAGGAGGAGCTCCTAAAGCAACGCAGTATCGGATATAAAATCTTCAACATCTAGAATTTCATTTGAAAGATTGCAGTAGGATGAAAACCTAAAGCAACACGGTATTGGATGTGAAATCCTCAACCTCTAGATCTTCATCCAACATGAGATTCATAAGTCTTAATATTTGTAGGCCCAATAGGTTTTAGAGGTTCAATCCTCTCCTCATTCATTCCAAAATCAACATCTGCCTTCTTACGTAGTGTGAAGATCAGGGCAGGGTGTGCTAAACCACCAGTCATCTCACCCGAAGTAATAGAACGAGTATTTTTATAAATAATATAACCTACATCTATCCTTCTCATCTATTGAATACAGAAGTTCAGGATGGCTCTATCCTTTATAACCTCACTATGATGATTCATTGGTATCATTATGGCAGATATAAAGTTATGTTAGACCTTAGATACTACATTTAGCATAGAAAGAGGGAAGTTTACCTTAACATTATTCTTCACCTTCCAAGCTCCTCTTCAATCAGTCAGAAAAGAAATAACTTCATCTAAGGCCTCATTTGTAGCAGAGAATGCTTTGTACTCACAGAGATATTCTTCTTGTAACTGATAAAATTTTTTTATTCTTCTTGGAGTAAATTCCACCATTTTTCCACGAACAAAAATGTATTCCTCAGAAGTTTCCTTAAAGTTGGCATAGAACTCCATCACTATACCAATAATAGCCTCGGCAGTAGAGTAACAAAAACTCTCCCATTGCCGAGCAACGATTATTCTTTCGACTTCTCCACCCAGATTTTAAATGCTCGATCCAGAATTACTTTCTTAGTTGCAAGTAAACTATTTAAACAAATGCTACCTTTGTAGTTGAAAATTTTTTTATCATCATAATCCACTTTCCCCATGGTAATCTAAGAAAATTTGATAAAATTCAAAGAAATCTCCAAAATTTTGAAAATTTCAATGTGGAATGTTCTAAACTTGAATCTACTAAGTAAGATTTCTTCACCAAAGGATTTTCTCAAAATCTTCCCAAAAAAATCAAAATTTTGGATCTCGGCAATGTAAGATAAATCCTTGGTGAAAATAAAAAATTTTGAGTTCAAAGTGTAGTTCTTACCAAGACAAGATGAAATCCGAACTTCTTTTGCCTTCAAATCGGCTCAAGTCTAAGCACTAGTAAGCCCTAGGTGCATAAACCGGAGGTTAAAGGTGACCGAAGGGGTAAAAATGGTGTTTTTACTGTGCAAATTTCAAAATTTAAAGGTTTTTGGGTACTTTCGGGTTGAGTGAGTTGTCGGCGCCAGAGCAAAAAATTTCATATTTTTCATTATTTGAAATTTCAATTTTCTTTCAATTCACTCCAATGTTTAATTAGTCTTTATTAAAAAGTAATATTCATCCTAAAATAATTCACAAACAAGCATTTTCACAAACAACACCAAACTAACTCTTACATATGAAAATGTAAATTTTTACAAACACACATTTCTAATCACAATCACACATACATAAAGCAAAATTATTCAGTATCAAAATAAAGCCACAACACTAAAATGCTGACACAAAACTATACACACAGTTAATGTTATAAGAGTTCTAAAGCAAAGTCAATCCAACACAATCATATTAAAAACATAATTAATTTAAAGTAGTAGAGAGTCCAACTTCTTCAATTACTCCTGTTCATCTTCAGTACTTTCTCCTCCTATAATATCTCCCATAAACTGGTAATGGACGTACAAATTGTGAAATGGTCGGTACGGGAATTGATCAGTTGAATTTTCATCAATCCATCCGTTTTTCTTGAACATCTACACCAACCTGCTTCAATTGTTCCAGTATGATCAAAATTCTCCTTCATCCTCCAATCTAAATGATCAAAAAGGTAGTTATGATTTCCTATTGCATTCATTATGATCTAAAGTTCTCTTTCTATTTTCTTCATTTTCTTCTCCAAAATTAATGAACTTCCAACTGTATAGGGCATTAATGGTGTTGAAGCATGTGATGAATGATCCAATATAATATCCAATGCTTCATTTCCATTTCCAATATAGTTTCATCAATAGGAATCATAGGCTCTTAGGGAAATAATAATTTCTCCCAACTTTCATATGGCACTTGAGATTGACTACAAAGTAAGAAAATTGTAGAAAATTGTAGAAGGATGCCAGTAAGAAAATTGTAGAAGGATGCCACAGTCCATATATAGACCCATTCATAATAATACCCAATTGATCCCACATCAAAATTGATCCCACATCAATGGGCTTTCCCATTTAAATGCAATAGTTTAAAATTGCACTTTCTTTTGTAACTCTACTAATCATCATTGTAGGGAGTCATTTTTTAGAGATGAAGAAATGCCATTATTTAGATATTACGTTAAGCAGTGAAGCAAAGAAATTAATGTATCCCTCATCTTTAATTTCCCAATTATCATTTGCATTCGTCATAAATTGGTATACTTCATGCATCATATCTTTCTTTGGGATAAAATTTGTATAATGATAGATTGACACACTTTCTATCATATACAAATCATTAATTCATGACAGAGTTAATGGTACAGCCTTACCTCAAATGAAAATGACTCCTTTGGTAATTCCATGTAAGTAAGTTAGCATAGAATTCCTTTATAGAATTCCTTTACCACTGAAACAACAACTACAGTGGTAATGTAGCATATAACTTCCCAACGTCTCTGTACAATGATTTTCTCAATCTGAGAACTTGAATTACTCAATCCATGATTGACAAAGCCTCTCTCCTTGATAAGTCAACTCTTCGTGAAGACTTTGTCATATAATCTCTGCGCGTTAAAAATGATAAACTTTCTTCTATTGAAAACTCCATACCTTGAAGTATTTTTGGAATTGGAAGCCATGGATTTCAAAGTGGGAAGTTTATGTTCATCCAAGGCAGTTTTTAGGCCTTTAAAAACACCTCTAGGTAGTTATTTTGGAGTGTGATCCCGCAAAAGTTCACCAAATTCATCCTAAATCGCAGGAACTTTTCTGGATGTTGTTGGCACTCCCGATGGTGCTGTCGGTGCCAAAGCTTGTGTAGAAGGGCGCCTTTGGCGCCCATGCTGGCGCTGACGGTGCCAAAACCTATGGTTGTGTTGCTTCTCTTTTGGTTCAATTCAATTCCATATTTTCTTTCAATACCAAGATTTATATTAATTTATGATATATAAGATTGTGTAGGATTCTATGATATTATTATTTCCTAATATATATAGAACACTTATTAAACAAAATAGTAAGATATATAGATATACAAAATAGTCTTATTAAACAAAATAGTAAGATATATAGATATACATAAATAGATATATATGGGTTGCCTCCCACAAAGCGTTTGATTTAATATCGTCAGCCCGACGTACCATTGTTTAATCAAGATGACTCAACATCAAAATTTCTTTAAATTGTGGAATGTTCCCTTCATAATAATGTTTCAATCGATGAACATTAACTTTAAATATCTTTCTAGTCTTTGGATCTTTAATAACAGTTGCATAATGATGGACTTTAATCACATTGAATGGTCCTAACCATCTAGATTTTCATTTTCCTGAAAATAATCTCAATCTAGTATTACATAATAAACACTTCTTGTCTAGGTTCAAATTTCTTTTTTATAATCTTATGATCATGTCATATTTTCATTTTCTCTTTATAGATTTTTTCATTATCATATGCTTCATTTCTAATCTCCTCAAGTTCATTGAGTTGCAATAATCTTTTCTCACCAGCATCTTTTAGATTAAAACTAAATTCCTTAATAGCCCAAAATGCTTTATGCTCCAATTCTACAAGTAAGTGTCATGTTTTTTTCCAAAAGTAAGTCTATATGGGGACATTCTAATATGAGTCTTATAAGTAGTTTTGTATGCCCATAGTGCAGTATCTAATCTAGCATACTAGTCCAATTTATAGGGATTTATAGTTTTTTTTTCTAAAATTTATTTTATTTCACGATTTGATATCTCTGCTAGACCACTTGTTTGGGGATGATAAGCAGTAGATAATCTATGTATAATATTATATTTTTAATCAATTTCTTGATTCTCTTACTCCTAAAATAGGATCCTCTATCCATAATAATCACTCTCGGCTTTCTATATCTTATAAAAATATTTTTATTTCAAAATTTAGATACACTCTAAACATCACATTTAGGTACAATAATAACTTCAATCTATTTGGACATATAATCAACAACAAACAATATATATACATTTCCAAAAGAAGGCATAAATGGTCCCATAAAATCTAATCCCCACAAATAAAAAATTTCAACTTCTAATGTGTAATTTAGAGGCATTTCATTTCTTCTAGAAATATTTTCTACTCACTGACATCGATCGCATGTTTTAATATATTCATTAACATCTCTAAAAAGAGTAGGCCAATAAAATCCAGCTTGCAAAATTTTATGTGTAGTTCTATTTTTTCTAAAATCTCCTCCAAATTCAAAATCATGACATCGTTCACATATTTGTTGAGTTTCTTCGTAAAGCACACACCTTCTAATAATTAGATCTTTACAATGTTTATATAATTATGAGTCATCCCAAAAATAGAACTTTTAATCATAACTAATTTTTTTAATTGTTGATTCTTAACATTTGGTGGTAAAATATCACTTAAAATATAATTTACTATATCAGCATACCACGGTATATTTATTATATCAATATTTTATAGTTGTTCATCCGGGAAAGTTTCCAAAATTTTATTTGCAAAATTAGTTAATATTTATTGTTCTAATCTAGACAAATGATCCATTATTTTATTATCATTTTCCTTTCTATCAACTACCATAAAATTGAACTCTTACAGCAGAAGTATCCATCTAATTAATCTTGGTTTAGCATCCTTCTTACGCATCAAATATTTGATAGCGGAATGATCTGTATGCACTATACATTTGTCTCCAATTAAGTAAGGTTTAAACTTATCAAAGGCACATACAATAGCTAATAACTCTCTTTCAGGTGTACTTAATTTGACCATCATTTAGAGTTTTACTAGCACAATATATTACTTTAAAAACTTTGTTATACATTTGTCCTAAAACAACTTCAATAGCATAATCACTAGCATCACACATTATTTCAAATGGCTTCTCCCAATCAAGTGAAACTATTATAGGCGCAGTGATTATTTTCTTTCAACTGTTCAAATGCTTTTATGCATTCCTCATTAAAATCAAATTTTGTATCTTTTTCTAAAAGTTGGCATAACGGCTTAGTTATTTTCGAAAAAAAAATTTATATAAAGTCTGTAGAATCCAGCATGTCCTAGAAAACTTCTTACCCCTCTAACCGTAGTAGGATGTGGTAATTTCTCAATAACTTGAATTTTTTGCAAAATCTACTTCCATGCTATTTTCAAAAATTTTATGCCCAAATACAATTCCTCCTGCAACCATAAATTGACATTTTTCCCAATTTAGTACTAGTTTGATTTTTTCACACAATTACATAACTTTTTATAAATTATTTAAACATAATTCAAATGAAGTTCCAAATACAGAAAAATCATCCATAAATACTTGCATTCCATGTTCAATTAAATTACTAAAAATTGACAGCATACATCGCTGAAATGTCGCAGGTGCGTTACATAGTCCAAAAGGCATTCTACGAAAAGCAAATGTTTTATAAGGGCTTGTAAATGTTGTTTTCTTTTGATCCCAGGAGCAATTGGAATTTGATGATACCTAGTATATCCATCTAGAAAGCAGTAATATTTGTTTCCAGCCAATCTATCCAGCATTTGGTCTAGAAAGGGTAAAATAAAATGATATTTCCTGGTGGCCATGTTTAATTTTCTACAGTCTATACAAATTCGCTAACTAGTAACATGTCTTATTGGAATTAATTCATTTTTCTCATTTACTTCAACTGTCACTCGTCCTTTCTTTGGAATACAGTGAATCGGACTTACCCATGCACTATCTGAAATAGGATTTATAATTCCAGCATCTAACCATTTTAAGATTTCTTTTTTAACAACTTCTTTCATTATTGGGTTTAATCTCCTCTTAGGATCAGCTTTAGGTTCATATTGTTCATCTAATAGAATTATATGCATACGAATTGAATAACTAATTCGTTTAATATCTGCTAAAGTTCATCCAAAAGCCTTTTTATATCTTTTTTTTTATATCTTTTCAATTCTTTTCAATATTTCTATTAATTTTTGCTCTTGAATTTCAGTTAAATCAAAAGATATAATGATAGGTAATGTAGATGAATCTCCTAAAAACACATATTTTAAATGGGCAGGTAATATATTTAGTTCAAGTTTAGGTGGTTTAATACTTGAAGGAATAAGAATTTTATTATCATTTTCCAACAAGTCTACTATTTCAAATTTGTCATGAACATAAGCTAAATTCTCTTTTTTTATATCGTTCTCATTCTCAAAGTACTCTTCTTACCTTAATTTTTCTTCAAACACTTCCTTAAATTGCTCATTACTCAAATAATCATGAACTTCCATCCTAAAACATTCATTATATTTTTCTATTGCAGGATATTTCATAACTTTTACAATATTAAATGTTACTTCTTGATTATTAACTCTCATTATTAGTTCTCCTTTTTGCACATCTATCATAGCTCTCCCTGTTGTAAGAAGTAGTCTCCCCAAAATTATAGAAATCTATTCATCTTCCTACATATCTAATACAATAAAGTCTATAGAAAAAATAAATTTTTCCACTTTCACTAATACATCTTTTATAACTTTTAATCTTCTACAACTCCTTTAGGATATGTGATTGATCGATCAGCTAACTGAAGAGTTACAGTAGTATGGGAAATCTCTCCTAATTCTAAACATTTAAAAATTGATAGAGTCATAAGATTCATACTCGCTCCCAAATCACATAAGGCTTTCCCGAAAAACTTTTCATCAATAGAACAAGGTATAGTAAAACTACCAGGATCTTTTAAGTTTTTAGGAAGCTTTTTTTGAATAATTGTGATAATTGTGCAACACTCTTCACTGAGTGCAACGGTCTCATGATCTACAAACTTTCTTTTCTTGTTTAGTATATCCTTCATAAATTTCACATAACTTAGCACTTGTTCTAAAGCCTCAATAAAAGGAATATTTATCGTTAATTTTTTAAGGATTTCTAAAAATTTTGTAAATTGTTTATCTTTATTCTTCTACTTCAATGGTTGAGGAAACTTGGTGGTTCTTCTAAAGGAACTCGTATTTGTTTATTTTCATTATTATCACTTTCAAATTCCTTTTTCTCCTCCTCAACTTTAGTTTCTATTTGGATTCTTGTTTCCACTTCTTTTCCACTTTGTAATTGAATAGCTTTAATTTGCTCCTTATTGTGATCTTTAGGATTAACTTCCACAATGCTAGGAAGAATTCCTGAAGGTCTGTTACTAAGTGCAGTAGCAATATGTCCTAATTGATTTTCAATATTTCTAATAGCAGCCCTTTGATTTTGCATTTGATTTCCCATGTTCAACATTATTTCTTCCATTGTCGACTTCTTTTCCTTAACTTGTGGGTTAGGGTTACAGTTAAATCCAGAAGGATAATAAGGTCGATCGTTAGGATTTCTTTGGTCATTTGAATTTCCCGAGGATTTTACCAAATTGTTATAACTATTCCAATTAAAATTAGGATGATTTTTTCATCAGGGATTATAATAATTAGACTAAGGATTGTTATTTAGACTATTTATAGCATTCAATGTTTCATAAGATCATTGAGTATCAATTATTTGTCCTAGTTAATTTTCCTCCAACATTGGTGGTATTTTAGAATTGTTCACTCCAATTTGATAAATCTTTTTCGATATAGCGGCAATTCGAGATGCTAAAATAGATATTTCATCAGAATCATGAATACAGGCTACTCTCTTAAGATTTTCCCATTCAGAGGGCCATTGAAAATTGTTAGTAGCCATTTCCTCTATTAAAGAGTATGCTTCATCAAATGATTTTAACATTAGTGATCCACCAGCAACAGCATCTATATTAGATCTAAGTGGTCCTACTAATCCATCGTCAAAAGTTTGAATTATTAACCAATCTGGTAAGGTATGGTGTGGGCATTTCCTATGGAGATCTTTAAATCTTTCCCAGACTTCATATATTGATTCCCCTTCAAACTGACAAAAAGATGTAATATCATTTATATGCTTTAGCAGTTTTTAGGGTGGAAAATATTTAGCCAAAATTTTTGTGATAGTTCTCCTCAAGTTCTGATAGATTCATGTGCTAATGAATTTAACCAAGCTTTAGCTTTATCCCTTAATGAAAAAGGAAAAAGTTTAAGCCTAACAACATCATTAGACACTCCGACATATTTAAATGTAGCACAAATTTCAAGAAAACTAGCAAGATGTAAGTTAGGATCTTCAGTAGGTGTTCCTCCAAACTGATTATTTTTTATCATTTGGATAATAGCAGTTTTAAGCTCAAATGAATTAGCAGCAACATTAGGATTTTGAACGGTCTAGTGAAATTCATCTGCTGTAGAATTAACATAATCTTTTAAAGGTCTTTATCGATTTTCATTTATTTGATTATCTAAGTTATTTTCCATTTCGTTCAAATTATTAATTTTTTTTTGTTTTTTTTTATTTTTTCTAATAGTACGTTCTAATTCTGAATCGTAAGGTACTAAACCTTCAGATCCAATATTTCACATAAACAAATATAATAAGCAAAGAAAAATTTCTTAAAAAAATATTCTTAAATATATATTTATTTTTTGAATTTTTTATTTTTTTTATTTTATCTTTTATATTTATTGTTAAATTTCCTAATTTACCAAATCTATTTAATTTACCTCTACCTTCTCCGACCACGGTGCCAAAAACTTGATACCGAAAATATAGTTTTGCAAAATATATAAAGTTGACTCCGCTTTACCACGGTGCCAAAAACTTGATGTGTTATTTTATGAATAGAAAATTTAAGCAATTTATATAGGGATTCTACGCAAGTATACATATTGTCATCAAGTAATACAAGACTTTCTGTTTAAGCCCCAAATATCGGACCCACAAGGAAGGTTTAATATGGAAATGATAATTTAACTAGGAAACTCACCACAATAAAATAAAAATAGTGTCACTAATTACAAATATTTAAGGTACTATCAAAACTAAATTATCAACTACTAATAAAACTGTAATGCAAAGTTTAAAACAGTAACTACCAAACTATGTTTATTTTATGTGATGTATGTTTATGTGATGAAGTTATCTAATATGAAAAAGTATATTTCCCACTATAATGAGTTTTTGGTTAAATGAGATGAGATAAATGGTTTAAATCTATATTATGCCAAATTGAAACAATTTTAATTCTTCACCCTGATTCAGTGTTATAGAGAAACATTGGCTAATCTCAGGTTTAGTCCCTAAATTGGTGGTTAGGATGGGAGGATACTAGCTCTCACTCCAGAGCTCCCACTTCCTTTCCTTGAATGCTAACGCTCACTTTAGTTCTTAAGCACTAAGACTAAATTGAGGATTTTAGTCTGTCACCCTAAAATCTCTGATTCGAAGCCCAAAAAAGTATATTTCCCTATTTATTTGCACTTGATTACATGAACGAAACACTCTTCCATGGAATTAAGTGCGATTCTCACTATATTGTAGAACTCATACTCCATTTTCTGGATCATTTTTTTCATAATAGATTTTAACATTTCAATTAGCCAGATCAAAAAGTAAATTAAGAATGGAGTGGAAAAACCATCACAATTTATTTTATACTTTAAAATTGGCACATCCAAATTATCTCTTCATTTCACCATATCTCAGAGTAGGGAGAAAGATAATGTAAACTACCCAGACATCATGAGAAAGATACAAAAAAAACATAAATTTCATATATAAAAGAAATTTCATACAACAATAATAAAAAAACAACACTTATTTGTAACTCTTTCTCAAAGCAAATCCCTTGTAGCCTCTCTTAGACTCTTTCTCTCTTTACAAGACTCTTGATTCTCTCTTAGAAGATGTAAGAAAGAAGAAATCTCTCACTTCTCTCCCTCTCTAACAATTCTTAGAAAAGTACTCACACTTAAACTCACCACAAAACTTAACACTCTAAGGAACCAAATGACTAATGGACTCAAACTGGTTGGAAGTGGAGCGAGAGAGAGATTTTTCTGATCAATTTTTGCTCTAAATAGAGCCTAATGTTGGTTTTCCAATAGGTGCATCAAAAAACTCTTCAAAAAGCATCTAAATTCATTGATTCTTCTAAAAATCGGTCTTTCACCTACATTGGTACCATCGACACCAGTGGCCCATGAATTAATTCATTACTCTCTATCAAATGGCACCGTCGACGTTGCTCCTGTTGCCATAAGCACTGAGGAAATTCTGGACTCCATTCTGTAGGTCTGTGCCATCGGAGTCCAGCCCGGCACCGTCGGTGCTGAGTATTTCTTCCAAAACGCCATTTTGACTCCAAATTCATCCCATTTTGACTCCCCATTTTGACTCCAAATTCATCCTTTTTGCTTCATTTTTTGCTTCAAGTCCTAAAAATCAACAACCTGTAATAAAACATGAAAAATACATTCTTTTAAACCATAATATCACAAAAAATGAATATAAAACATAGGTCTAAAAATGCAAATATTTTTGGTGCATCAGGGTACTTTGCATACCTCACTTATTGGTTCTTTCCATTGTTCCGTGCATTTTTGCAAGGTATGTTGCCGCGCAAATCAGAGCACCATCGAGGTTCACCAAAAACTTGGGCTCTTCTTTAGCATAAAGAGAATGTGTTTGCAACTGTCACAGTGGTAAGATATCCTAAACTCTTAGTTGGCCCTAGGTTTTAGTGGTGTCTAGACATGTGGGTTCGATCTCCCACACGGGGTACGTGTGCTATCTTGATCCAGTGCAGCAGCGTACCTATGTGATTAATCCTTGATTTCCTAGAGCGAGTCATAGGATAGAAATCTCATGTGTTAGCCACTCCTGTATGAAGCCGAGTGATTCCTTGTTATGAGCCTTAGGCCTTGATCCTCATGGGTTGGAATCCCAATTTCCTAGAAATTTGGCAATCCTAATCTCCCTTTAGAGGGATTAGTTGAGTTCGATCTTAGAGGATGGGAAAAGTTTTGTAACTAGGCCATCCTATAAGATCATCAATGTTCGTAGCATGGAAATAGCTTTGTAGCTAGTCTTCCTTACAAACGGTTGAGAGTTCAGCTATAAGAAATTGGAGAGGGAAGCCCTCCACAATGCCACACCAAAGTTGGAGGCGGCAATGCCGCAAATCCAAGGGTGTCACCCTAGGTTTCCTATGTGAGGTCGTTAGGATGAGTTTGACGTGTCATTGATCGTTTGGGTTTCATTGCATGTGCATGAACCATCGTGTTGCATTGTTTGCATGTGGTAAACAGTGGCATTTTTGCATGATTGCATGAGCACTGCAGGTCAATCGGTTTCCCTAAACCGATCCCCGATCCTTTTTTGAGTTTGATCAGTCTTCCCGGGTCTATCACCCTATCTTTTAGGTTTGATCGATCGCTACGTGTCGATCACCCACTTTGGATTTGATTTATTGTCCCGAGATGATCACGCACTCTTTTGGGTCAGATTAATTACCTTGAACTGATCCACCCACTTCTTTGGTTCGATTAGCCATCATAGCCCGGTTGACCAATCACTTGCATGTATGTATGTTTTTGCATCATATTGCATGTTGCATTATATCCTGTGTTTGTTTTCATGAGAACTATCACTTATTTGCAGTGCACTTTTTCCAGGCCACTACCATCACGACATGCCCACTTTTGAGTCACTGCCTCCTTGACATACCCATTTGTTTGGGCCACTACTTTCACGGTATGCCCAACCCCGATTCACTCACTACTCAACATACCCATTTGTCTGGGCCACTACCGCTACGGTATGCCCATCTTTGGGTCACTGCTTCCTTGGAATACCCTTTTGTACGGGCCATTGTCATCACGGTATGTCCATTATCAGGTCACTGCCTCCTCAGCATACCCTTTTGTCTGGGTTACTGTTGCTACAGTATGCCCATCCTCAGCTCACGGCCTCCTCAGCATACTCACATTTTGGGTCACTGCCGCTACGGTATGCCCGCTCCTTTTAAGTCACTATCGTTACGACATACTCACCCTCATCACTTTCGTGCATTTTTCATATGTTTTCTTCATATCTTGCATTTTCGCATGTGTGCTCGGTGAGTGCCTCTCGATTAAGGTGTGAATATTCTTTATAGGTATTATTTTACTCGATGCAAACTCATCTGTAGTCGGTGTCTACTAATTGCATGGAACCCCGAGTCCCCA
>NW_018226592.1:0-435 GCF_001263595.1 Phalaenopsis equestris | reverse complement strand
CAATGGGCAAACAACCCAGTGAACCCATTAGGGAACTCATCCAACCAAGGAATTGTTAACTATAGAATTTCTTATCCTCCAGGATTTAATAGTAACCCTCAAATTAAGGAGAAGAAGTTGTCTATGGAAGAGTTAATATTAAACATGGGTCAACAATTGCAAAATCAAGGAAATTGATTATAAATTCAAGGAAATCAATTACAAAATCAAGGAACTGCTATTAAGAATAATGAAAATCAATTAGGGCATATCACTATTGTGCTTAGTAACCGAACATTGACAACTTTTCCTAGTACTGTGGAACCAAATCCTAAGGATCAAGAAAAAAAAAAATAAAAGCGACACAATTACAAAGTGGAAAAGACTTGGAAATGAGAGTACAAAAAGAAATCAAAACTGAAAAAAGAGAAAGTGGAAACCGAAAAAGAAAAGGAT
>NW_018226591.1:0-1726 GCF_001263595.1 Phalaenopsis equestris | reverse complement strand
TAGCAATTAAAATGAAAGATAATTATAAAGGTAAATAAAAAATAATAATAATATAAAATTAAATAGAAATTGAAAAGAACATTAAAAATTGTGAACCCATGTAATGAAATGATATTTCCACTTATTGAAATTCAATAAAACACTTAAATTAATGTATGGTTATATATGTAAATTCTGAATTAATGCTTTTAGCCCATTGTCTCCAAAACTCATTGAAAAAGAATGTTACACCATGAAATTTTAACAATTTCACCTATTAAATATGTGAAATGAAATGATTAAATTAAACATTAGCTTGAATAGAGAAATCAAATGTAAAGGTAAATTTTGAACCACTCAAAATGTGATTATATCTTAAAAACTTCCTAGAAATTTTAATAAATGCAAATCATAGGGCAAATGATCAATCCACCATTTAAGATAATTGAAGAGGTGTTGGTAAAGTTAATGAGCCAAATCATGAATGTTTTAATTAAAACTGAGTAAAATTGAGAAATTGCAAATTTACCCTAATGATCAAAAAGGGCATTTGGAAACTTTAAAACTTGAGAAATCTAATCGTAACTCATAAATAAAACTCAACAAGATAAAAATATAATAAAATCTATAATTGGAAAGGTTATGAAGGTTATATTTGTAGTTTCAAATGTCTCCTTATGCATTTTCAAACCTTCAATTTGAAAATTTGAAGATTGAAATTTATAAAATCTGAATCCAAATTATCATTAATTAAAAAAAATTTGAAATTTATAAAATTTGAATCGAAATTATCATTAATTAATAAAAAAATGAAATTTAATAAAATTAGTATGATTAAAAATTACTAAAGGCTTATTTGTTATTTTTTGAAATTCTAAATATGCCTTACCTTTAAATCTCCTAAATAAATATTGAAAAAGTTAAAGCCTATTAAATATAATTAGAAAACATTGGTAAAATGTTAAAAGTAGTTAAATTATAAAATTCAAGTGTTTAAAAGTGATTTTGGTATTATTTGTGATTTTCCCTTAAAATTAAAAATATACCCTTTGTTAACCTCTTTTTTGTATGTGGCATAATCTGTTCTTTCTCCCTAGAACTTAGGATTTAGCTTTAGGATTTCCTTAGCAACTTTCCTACTAAACTAGTGGTGGAATCAACATCAAACTAAAAATTTCAAACCAAATCTTCGCTCCCTATAGTTTCAGACACTTGATTTCAAATCCTCAATCCTTTGTTGAGATGATTAGGGTTAGTCATTGAAGCTTAATTTTAGTTCCCTTAGGTTCAAAAGCTTTAAGTAATCTTGTAACCCGAGAAACTTAGGTCATCTTTTGTCCTTCACTTTGCACTTCTCTTCTCTAATGCCTTGGATAACTCTTTCTTGGGTGCATAAGGAGCACACTAAGTATGAGGCTCATTTTTACCAAAGATAGGATTTATCTTTTAATAGAAAAATCATGACTTGAAAATCATCAATTAAAATTCAAATCACAAAAATAAAATCCCAAAATCATCAAATATAAAAAATAAAAATCAAAGAAATTTTGAATCAACAAAATCAAACAAGAATAAAAATCATTGAAATCATAAAAGTAAAATCACCAAAAAAATATATATAACTGATTTACCAAAATTAACATAAAAGTAAAATCACCAAAAAAATATATATAACTTATTTACCAAAATTAAAATCTTTTGTTTATTTAATGGAGCTTTCACCAGTAAGTAATGTATATATCCCTCG
>NW_018226590.1:0-3374 GCF_001263595.1 Phalaenopsis equestris | reverse complement strand
AATGAGAGAGCCAATGTCAATGGATTTTATATTATAAAACAATAATTCAAGATGGATCTCTTCTGGGTCACTTTGCTAAGATGATTTGTATGGAGGAGGCGAGTAAAAATAAAGTAATGTCAGGCCTTAGAAGAGGCATTAAGCAAGGAAGAAGGAAAATTTACCTTATGGTTGTTCTTAGTCTTCCAAGCTCCACTCCCGTTAGTCAAAAAATCCAATAATCTCCTCTAGCTAGACATTAGTAGGATCAAACTCAGAATAAAAGCAAATCAGGAACACTAATTAACTCGTATACGGCATTCATCTGCTTCAGTGTAAATTCAACTCTCCTTTCTCTAACAAATACTTTGTCATCTGTGGCATTAGGAAGGTTTGCAAAATACTTACGGACAATCAAAATAACAGCCACAACTATGAAGTAGCAAAAGCCTTCCCAATGACACAAAATTTTCTATGTCAAACTGTAGATCTTATCTAAGAAGATAAAATCCGGGGTTTGTGAGTCCAAAATCTTCAAAAATAGGGATCCAAAGGAAGCCCTAGGGAGGTATACGATGAATTGGAGAGGAAGAAAATGAGTCGAGGATCAAAAATGCGTAAATCAGTTCATTCGGCGTTACATAGTTGGTTCGGCTGCTTTAGTGCCTAGGCGCTAGTTTTGGAGCTTAGGCGCTCTGCTGTGCATCTGTCTGGCGCCTAGGCGCCATATCCAAATTTTTGTGAATTTTCATTTTCTTATTTGTAAAGTGTAAGCAAAGAAATCTAAGGCCTTCAAACCTAAATTAACCCGATTCATATCAATTTGAAACTTTTATCATCATCAATACTTATCATAACGTTCATTTGCACATGTTTGAGATTTTAACCAAAATTTTAATAATCCAAATGATTCAAGCATTCTAACAACTTAGATTTACTCACAAACTTAATATAGATTCATTAACACAACAAACAGTTCAATACAAATAAGTTTATTATCAATTTGACAACATAAATCAAGCAAATACTAACACAGACATCAAATCATGCATAACTAAAACACACATAATTCAAATGTAGGCACAACAAATGCAACATATGTAAATATCAGATTCACACAGTTAACTATGGGTTGCCTCCCACAAAGCACTTAGTTTAACGTCGTCAGCCTGTCGTATCCAATATTTTACTTTGGGTGACCCAACATTAGAACCTCATCATATGCAGACTTGTTTCCACAAATGTAAGGTTTCAATCGATGTCCGTTTACTTTAGTTATTCATTCATTTTTTTGCACAACACCAAACAGATAGACTTTAATTACAATAAATTACCCTAACCACCTAAACTTAAGTTTTCTGAGAAATAGTTTTAATATAGTATAATATAGTAAAAGCTCTTATCCAGGCTCAAAATCTTTTCTTTGAATCTTTCAATCATGCCAAACTTTCACCTTTTCTTAATAAATTCTCGTATTCTCATATAATTCATTCCTAATTTCTTCAAGTTCATTTAACTGTAATAATCATTTTTTGTCGGTTTCTTTCAAGTTATAATTAAATTCCTTAATAGCCCAATAAGCTTTGTAATCTAATTCAACTCCCAAATAACAAACCTTTCCAAATATGAGCCTATATAGTGACATTCCTATAGGAGTTCTATATGCAGTCCTATAAGTCCATAATGCATAATAAGTCTATCAAAACCAATCTTTTCGATTAAGATTTACAGTCTTATCTAATATTCTTTTAATTTCTCGATTGGATACTTCTGTTAAACCACTAGTGAGGATGACATGCTATGACAATTCTATGTTTAATTCCATATAATTTAGAAATACTTTGAGCATCACAATGGGGTAAAACAACTGCTTCAATCCACTTAGAAACATAATTCACAGCTATTAAAATGTACAGGTTTTCAGAAGATGGTACAAATAGTCCCATAAAATCCAAACCCCAAACATTAAAAATTTCAACTTCCAAAGTAAAATTTAGGGGCATATCATTCTTTTTAGAAAAAATGCTTACTCTCGGACATCTATTACATAATTTTACAAAAATATTAACATCTCTAAATAATGTAGGCCAATAAAATCTAGATTGTAATATCTTTAAAGCAGTTTTATCAACTCCAAAATGTCCCCCAAAATCAGATTCATAACATTTTTGAATAATTTTTTGGTTTCTTCAAATGGTAGCATATTTGGATAACTTGATCCTTACTTCTTTTATATAAATAAGGGTCATCCCAAAGATAAAATATTGCATCATGTATGATTTTTTTTTCTTTTGATGGCTTGCAAGTACATAGGGTAAAATAATACTAACTAAATAGTTAACTATATAAGCATACTACGAAATACGTCATTCAGTAATCGTATATAATTGTTCATCAAGAAAATTTTCATTTATTTCAATATCATTATCACCATAATGTTCCTGTTCCAGCCTCGATAAATGATCAACAATTTGATTATCATCTCCCTTCTTACCCACTAACTCAAAGTTAAATTCTTGCATCAGAAGGACTCATCTGATTAACCTTGGTTTCGTATCCTTTTTCAATGTTAAATAATTTATAACATAATGATCAACATACACAATACATTTAGCTCCAATAAGATCAGATCAAAATTTATCAAATGCATATATTATTGCCAAAATTTACCAAATACATATACTCTTGCTAATATTTAAATGAAGCATAAAGTAATTAATCATCACAAGTATGAAATAAGAAAAGTTCTAAACAATTTTAATTCTACACAAGATAGATTCTCATCACAAGGAGAAAGATAAGAAAACAATTCAGACTTCATGGGGATAATAAAGCAAAAAATGATTTAGATTAAAACTTAAGTTGAACAAACTTAATCAAAAGTACAAAATACTTATCTTGAACTCTTTCCCCCAGGAAAATCCTTTGAAGTTTCCTTGATGAATCTTCAACTCTCCTTACAAGTTTACTCCAAAATAAAAAAAAAGGTCTCACACACCCACACACAAGAATCTCTTTAAAGACTCAAGGCAATACTAGACACCAAAGCTCTTCCCAACTTTTCCACTCCTTTTTTCGCCCAACCAATGGCTCTATTAAATAGGGCTCTCAAAATAACCAAGTGCCACTTCAAGCACCTCTTCAAAATTTGTCCACATTCAATGCTCAAAGTCAAAAACCATCCATGGTGCCTAGGCACCCAACTTTCGTGCCTAGGAGCCGCCCTTCCAGAAGATGCACATAATTAACTAGAGCCTAGGCATTAGATCTTGGAGCCATGGCACTAGAGCTTTCCGCAGTCTAGTACTTAGGCTCTAGAAGCTAGCGTTTAGGCGTCAGTTTATGATTTTAGCTCCTTGTTCCATACCTAAAACCAAAAACATGCAAAATATCTT
>NW_018226589.1:0-1269 GCF_001263595.1 Phalaenopsis equestris | reverse complement strand
TTAAGCGTCAGGCGACAGAAAAGCTCGCGCCTAAGAGCCGAAGACCTTGTGCTTCCGCGACAAGAAGTTAATGATGAAAATTCAATGAATTTTGGATGAATTTTGAAGGTGTGTTTGAAGCAACTCTTGGTGAAAACATGGATTATAGTTAATGGGCATGAAAATACATTGAATGACTGTTGAAAAGAGACGATTCTTGGAAGATTCATTAAATGTGGACACATTTCGAAAAAACAACAAAACACCTTTTGGAAAACTATAAAAATGACTTTGAATGAATTGAGAAGAGAGGGAATAGATAGAGATAGATAAAAGACTTAGGACACTATCAGAGAGAGAAGTTGTAGAACTTTATTAAGGGATTCTTCTCATTCCTAGTGAAAGAGAAAGTGATTAGATAGTTCTAAGTAAGAATCTAGTGTAGTTTGTTAGTGAGATAGAGAGATTTTAACCCTCTAGGGTTGGGTGACCGGGTCTAGGGAGGATTGTAAGAGAAAGAAAGAGATTCAAAGGAAGTTTAAGAGTTTGGTGGAGAAGAATTTGAGATAAGCTTTTATCTTTATGACTACATTTTGTTTTAATTTAGACTTCTTATGTTTTAACATGATTTATACTTTTAAACTTAATTGTTGTTGTGTTTTCTTCATGAATTATAAGTAGCTTTCTTTATCTTTTTCCTTAAAATGATAAATAATTAAGTGTTAGAAGGAAGTTGTGTGAATTATTGATCTATAATACTGGAATAAGTTGTGACGATTTAATCTTTGTACTTCATTTACTTCTTGATTTAGTCAATAAAAATTTAAAAATTTATTCTAAAAACATGTAAGACCTTTGATGGTGTTGTCTCAGTCAACTAATGGTAGAATCGCCTGAGATTGTTAGATGAGAATGTAATTCATATGATTGAATGCAAATAAATAGGGAACTAAACTATGTAAGTTCGAAAGACTTGAATAAGAGTTTTGAATTAGATTAAAATGAAGGTGTGAAAGTCTTTGAAATTGACAGCAGCTTCTGATCAATCTTTTAAAATATAGACCCACATCATCGGAATATGGTGACCAAAGTAAAATATGTTGAAATTTTCGTACATATTTTACACTGTTTTTGATGATATTACACTTTAAATAAAGATATTTTTGATTTTTTGTTGCAAGTATGATGAATTATGGTCATTGGAGAAAAAAGATGCAAAGAAGAGCGAATTTGGAGCGAAAAAGGACCAAAATGAGAAGATTTGAACTAAGGCGCCGACGGTGAGCCCAA
>NW_018226588.1:0-2878 GCF_001263595.1 Phalaenopsis equestris | reverse complement strand
TTTTGTACTTCATTGTTACACATGCTTGAGCTTAAATTCAGGGGGAAAAGAAAAATGTTTCAAATTTAAACCTTAATTCTTTTCAAAAGGACTTCAAATAAATTTGTATTTTATTTCTAGTGATTATTGTTATGTGGAGTCATCTTAAGGATGTTAGAATTTGAAATATAGAAATGGAGTAGGAAAACATAGTTGATTTTTTTAGTGAAAAGGGTGAACCTAGAGTTAAGGATATTTAGTGGAGAACTTGGGAAAATGTATAACTATATTTAGTATTTTTGAATTATATTTTTGAAAATTAAGGATTCTTAGAATTTTTATTTTCAAGCATTTAAGGCTCTTTTAGAAAATATTTAAAAAAATACATCTTTTCAAGTGAAGGAGAGTAATAAGTTTTAACTTTAGAAAAGGATAGTGAAATTCAGAATTATTTAAGGACTTCTCTAGATATAGTAATCCTCACATTCTTCAAAATTATTTAAGGACTTCTCTAGATATAGTAATCCTCACATAAAAAAAAGGAAATGAGCACAAAAAAAAAGGATCAAAAAGATCCTAAAAAAGAAAAAGAAAATGCAAAAAAAAAGTGAGGAGAAACTGGAGAAGATGTCCTAATCAAAAATTGGTTTCACTTGAGTCTTTCTAGAGTAAAGAATTTTGAACAATCCTAAGCTTGTTTTTCATACTTATATTAGTAAAAATTATTTTTAAGAGAGTTCTTAAGTCTAAAAATTAAAGTTCATAGGATCGTAAGTTTGAAAAATCTTCATATTTTTCTGAGTTGGATAAGAAAACAAATTCTTAAGTTTGATGATAAATATTTTAGACCCTAGGCGAGCCTGATTCATTAGAAGTTCTTCTAACCTGTACTATCACATTTTTAGAACAAAAATTTAGCAATTTTAAAGGATGACCCGTTAACTCTAATATACATAAATTGTTTTTAAAATGTAGTTTTACTTTATGACAACTAATGTTTAAGTTTGGGGGATTTTGATGTGTTTAAAAACATATTATTTTTCTTGCTATATTTTAAAATAATATTGCACTTTAAAATTTTGTTTTCTTGTGTTTTTGGTTATAGGTACATCAAATTGAAGAATTTGGTGTGATTGGAGAAAAATGATGAAAAATGGACCAAAAAGGAACAAACCGACTCAAACCGGAGCACACCGGAGCAATGGGGGCCAAAACCATGCACCTAAGTTCATGTACCCTAAGCTCCCAAACATAGAGCTTATGTGCCACAAGATAAAGAGCAGGGCGCTTAAGAGCCCAAAATTGGTGCTTAAGCACCAAAAATGGTTTTCAACATATTTTCTAGAATATACATCAGATTTGGACTACTTTTTAAGGCAGTGCTTCCAACAACTCCTGAGGAATTCATTGGAAATGATAAGAGGGACTTTAGATAAGAATTTGGGATGGTTAAAAAGTGGTTTTTGAAGACTTTGAAGAGGCACTTGAGGCACCATTTGGAAGATTCATTGAATACTGACACTTTTGAAGAGACACATAAGCACCACTTGGGAAATAATAAATAAGGCTTGGAAATGTTTTTAAAAGGGGCTCTTAAAATAATTGGAAGACGATAATAAGGCTTGGAGAAGAAGAAGAAGGCTTGGGCGAGAGCCCCAAGTGGGGCGACAAGGTAAGAGAGAAAGAGAGAGCGAGAGATTTCTTCTTTTTTTCACTTTGTTCTTGGAGAGGATTATAAGGAGATTGCTTTTGCTTTAAAAAGAGAGTTTGATTTACATCAAAGATAAGTATTTTCATTATATTTTGATTTGAATCTAGTACTATTTTTATGTGGTTTCAAAGTCTTATTTAATGAAAAGTTCTTGTTGTTTCTCCATGTGTATTGAGTACCTTTCTTTACGCTTCCCTTTATGATTAATTAGAACGCATGTGTAGTATATAAAATTGAGTAGAGTGAGAATATATTATGATATTTTTTACTTTATTCTTCTTTTACATGTAAACTTGATCAACTTGCATGTTAAAATCCATTGTGAGAACATGTAAGATTCGTGATGGTGTTGTCTTAATCAACTCTGGTAGAGTCCCATGAGATTGTTTGGATAGAGTTAGAAAAAAGGGAAAAAAAAATAGAAAGGACTTGAAACACTAAAAATGGAAATGGAAAACATTGAAAATAATAAATTGGAAAATCATCATAAATCATTGAGGGATTATGTAAATCCTACAACAGATGAAATTTACTCAAGTATATAAACCTCTTTTGTAGAAGCTGATTTGTTTGAACTAAATCCAGGGATTATCCAACTGGTGCAGAACAACCATTTTTGGGGAACTTCTTTAGAGGATCCCTATTTACACTTATCAAGTTTTCTAGAATTTTGTGCTACATTTCGTTATAATGGCAGGTCAAACGATGTTTTTAGACTAAGGCTTTTTCATTTCTCACTAAGGGATAAGACTAAATTGTGGTTATACTCATTACAACCATTCTCTATTAAAAATTGGGAGGAGTTAACTCAGAAATTCCAAACTAAGTATTTTCCAACTTCAAGAACTACTAAATTTAGAAATGATATTATCTCATTTTGTCAGTATAATGGGGAATCAATATACAAAGCCTGGAAAATTTTTAAGGAACTCCTAATAAAGTGTCCACACAATGTTCTGCCTGACTGGTTAATCATTCAAACTTTTTACAATGGGTTAACAGGATTCCTTTGGTTTAAAATTGACACTATCGCTGATGGATCATTAATGTCAAAATTATTTGATGAAACATATATGTTAATTGAAGAAATGGCTACAAATGAATTTCAATGGGCCTTTGCAACGGTAAATCCAAAAAAGATAGCGAGTTTTCTTGATACAGATGTGATTACAATTCTTGCATCTCAGG
>NW_018226587.1:0-727 GCF_001263595.1 Phalaenopsis equestris | reverse complement strand
CTGATAGTAATATTTCCTTATTTATTTGCACCCAATATCCAAGGACTTTGACCTCCCTGAATCTTGGATGTAATCTTCATTTTATTTGTAAAACTCAACAGATTTTAACAAATCAATTGGCCAGATTGAAGGAAAATTAAGATTGAAGTGAAAAGATCATCACAATTTCTTAAACATTTTCATGGTTTTATCAATTCAAATCACCATTTCACAAATCTTGAGACAATGAGAAAGATAGTGAAAACTACAAAGAACTCATGGGAAAAGCATAACGAAACGCAGAATTCATATATAAAATCAAAGTCATACAAACTATAACAAGTAAATAACTTATCTCTAAATTTCTCCCCAAGAACACTCCTTGAAGTTCGTCTGAATCACTTCCTTTCATTACAACACACAGAATTCATCTTCAAAGTAGCAAGGAGGAAGAAATCTCTCATTTTTCCTCCACTCTTACAATTTCTCGAAGAATTCCTCACAGTTACACACTCTAACAAGCTCTCTACACACTAGTGGAACCTATCTAACCTCCAGGACTCCTCTATTTTTGGCCAAAATCTTCTCTTTAAAGATGTGGATGAGTTTTCCCAAGAGTTGCTTATGCACCCCTCCAAAATCCGGCCTTTTACCCATTTTACAACAACACATACCCGTCGATCCCGCCATCGGCGGCCTCGATGGAACCGTCAGCGGCCTTTTGGAGATTTTTTCCTGTAGCCTCGGG
>NW_018226586.1:0-345 GCF_001263595.1 Phalaenopsis equestris | reverse complement strand
TAGTTTTCTTTACTCTTCCCTCTTATAATAAATTACTACGCATGTATAGGATATAAAATTGAGTAGAGTGAGAATATATTATGATATTTTTACTTTGTTCTTCTTTTACATGTAATACATGTAAACTTGAAACTTGATCAACTTGCATGTTAAAATTCATTGTGAGAACCTGTAAGATTCACGATGGTGTTGTCTTAATCAACTCTGGTAGATTCACATGAGATTGTATGAATGAGAATGTAGTCCATATGGTTGAGTGCAAATAAATATGAAAAAAATCTTTGATGGGTGTAGAATTATAAGATTTTAGATTGATAAGCTAAAGCCCCCTATTTGGTTCTTAGT
>NW_018226585.1:0-2567 GCF_001263595.1 Phalaenopsis equestris | reverse complement strand
TGTTTGTATTTGACAATTGTTTAACTGTTTGTAGACTTGTTTGTCTCTACGACTCTATCCTTTGTGTTGTCCTTTAACTCGTTTATGCTGCTTTGTTCTCGCCGTTGTGTGGAGGAGCCCATCCAGAAGCAGGTTGGCTTACTGGTTTGCTTGAAATAGATGACGAGTTCATAACACACGGGATTAGTTTCGCTGCTTATCCTATTTTAGGAAACAACATCATTGAGTAGTTGATTCAATCTCTTTGAGTATTTGGTGATAATCATGACTGGTGAACAAAAATACGTCGTGACAATTTTGGTTTCATCAGTTGTTAAAATCTCCGATGAAATGTTAACTGACGTCAATTATTTTTATTAGAATAAAGTTATGACTCTACCCGAGAAGTATTTCATAAGAGAGTCACTTTTTTTATGATCTCCTATTTGAGACTGATTTGAATTATTCTGAGTGGATGAGAGTTGATGCTTAACTCTTGATGCAAATACAAAATTCTACTGAACCTGATCAATGTGGTCCTATTACTCATTGTGGTTGTGTTAAAAACGTGATTGAGGAATTGACATTTGTGTCTTCTAGGAGAGAATATTTCTCGAATCTCTGATATATGCAAGAAGTTCTATCGAATTGAACAACATGATCAATAACTTAATACTTATCACATGCTCTTTAAACAAAATTTTGAAGAATTAAATGCACTGTTGCCCTAGAAGTACTGATGTTCGTATTCAACATGTTGAAACCAAATAAATGGTTCTGACTTCTCTAGCTGATCTCAACTCTCAGTATGATGGTGTCAAATTACAGGTTCTATCTTACTCTGGAGTTACTGCTCTACGGGAATCTTGTATTAGCGTATTTTGTTCTATTCTGAGTTCTCAGGCTTCATCCGTACAACAACCTAGTGTTATTGCTAGCTAGAAAAATTTAGACATCATTAAACCTCAACCTCAGGGCAATTATAAAAGTGGAACTCCAAATTTTTTAAATCAAGATCCGAGTTGCTACTGTTGTCATGAATCTGGTTATATGAATAGAACATGTCATAAGTTGTTCAAAACGAATTAAAAGTGTTTTAGATCATAGCAAACTCGCTACTAATGAGGTTCTCAAAGTCATACTTTATCGATTTCGCACATGAATATGCTAAATTCATCCAATTTCAACAAAAATCTAAAAAATCTCGCTTTATCACTGCTTTTGCCGAGTCATGTAATAGTAATACTTTTTTTCTTTCCCCTTCCACGTAATGTGTCATTGATTCTGGTGCTACAAATCACATGATAAGTAATCTAAAATTCTTTTCCATCATTCATAAACATATTTCTTCCTTTACTTTGGTAGATTGATTTATCTCTAATATTTTTGGTTATGACACCATCAATGCTATACCTACATTGCCTTAAATTTTGTCTTTAGTTTACCTAAATTCTCTTTAATCGTATCTCTACTAGCAAAATTACACTTGCTCTTAATGTTTGTATCTTATTCTTCCCTGATTATTGTCTTTTTCAGGATATTATGACGAAGCAAATTATTTGTAAAGGATGAAAGTTTGGGGGATATACATTTTAGATAATGAACTACCTAGACCTTTAGCTTGTTCCAACATCTTAGCTCATTTTGAGATTCATTGTCTATTAGGACATCAATTGTCACTGTTGATATACACACAATTTTGAAAACTGAGTAAGCTGTTAAATTTGAGGGGAGAATTTATTCCCCCGTAGTTATCTATTCTTGTATTTTATTTCTTTCCTTTTATCATGATGATTTGATTTCCCTTTTAGTTGTAAGAGAGTTTTCTAAGTTGTATATATATTAGTTGTTTGCTTACGTGAAATTAGAGTTTTATTCTCATCTACATGGTAAGAGAGCTAGGGAACAATCCCTAGATCTCCCTTCTGCCTTTGGAATGCTTCTTACAGCTATTAGCCAGCCTGCAAGCCCTCCTAGACTCCTTGCTCCCTCTCCCTGCCGGATTGCAACGCCAGCTCAACTGATGTCTCCTTGCAGGCAGTCTCATGCCAGAATCTTCCTTGCAGGTGCTCACAACTTATGCTACCGCCGTGCATGTGCTCTTCACTCTCGTAGGCTTCCGTTACTTTCTTTCCTGGCGTATTTGTCCCTCCCACAAGCTTTCGTTGCTTTCTTCCAAAGCAATCACACATTCCCACTCAGCCGCATAGATAGGGAATTCCATGATTTTCTTTCTAGTGGAAATCATAATTAGCTCTATGCAATTTTATCTCTCTAGTGGAAATCCTATGCAACATAAAGCGTAGGGCCTCCTAATTTTCTCTCTAGTGGGGAACGTTCTCTGGGCATCATTCCTTGCTCTCATGAAAGTATGATAGCCATCTTTATTGTATATGTAGCTTACATTATTCTTACAGACAATGACGTAAGAGATCTTGAAACAATCAACAGAATAATAACTTCTGAGTTTGAGATCAAAGATCTTGGAACTTCAAGATATTCTTTTGGGAGTGGAAGATCTAGATCCAAAGAAGGCTTTGTTATATCTCGGAGAAAATATATTCCTGACTTATTAAAGGAGACATGAA
>NW_018226584.1:0-616 GCF_001263595.1 Phalaenopsis equestris | reverse complement strand
AGGTGATGTTGAACAAATTTTTGTGGGAAGGAAAAAACAAACTAGCTCTCTGGCTTAGCTGGGATAAGCTTTGCCTACCTCTTGCTGCAGGGGGGGCTTGATATGAAATCATTTAAACAACTTCATGATATATTCTACTGCAAACTCTGGATCAAATTTAGAGAGCAGAAATCTTTGTGGGCTAACTATATGAAGTTGAAATATTGCAAGCACTCTCATCTAACAACTATCTGCAGAAAACCTGGGGATTCTAGAATTTGGACTGAACTCCTACACATCAGAAATGTGGCTGAAGATCTTTTTATCTGGGATGTGGGAGAAGGAAAAATTGATTTTTGACTGGACAACTGGATACTTGATAGTAAGTTGGAGCCATGACAACGACTTTATGTATGCTTAAAAATATAAGTATTTAATACTGCTCCTAAAAGATTTAATTTCTCAGCAACTGCACCAAAAACATGACAACAGTTATAGATTCAATAAAGATTTATATATATAAAATATTCAATAATAGTAAAGTCACACTTATCAACGCAAGTATACGTATATCTCAAGTAATCTAAGGCTCTAATGGAGTTCTAGATATCGATCTTACAGGGAGTAATATTAGAAC
>NW_018226583.1:6164-10750 GCF_001263595.1 Phalaenopsis equestris | reverse complement strand
GAGTGACAGACTAAAATCCTCAATTTGGTCCTATAATTTGGGTGCTAAAGTGCAAATGTTAGCCCTCAGGCAAGGGGAACATGGGAACTCCAAAGTGAGAACCGTTATCCTCCCAGCCTAGCCACAGATTCAGTAAGCAAGCATAGGATTAGTCAATGTTCTTTATGCCTGGTCCAAAGGGTAAAGAATAGGTATGCTCTTATTTGGCACAATACAATTTGAACTGATTCAATTTATTTATTCACTTAAATTTCATGACAAAGAGAAGGATGCTTTCTTCTATATTAAACTTCACATTAGAAACTTTATTAGTAGAATTAGTTAATTAAGAATTTATTAAAATTACATTTTTATTTCAATTGACTATAAGTGACAAATATGCAATTTGAACTATATTGTTGTGATTAAGTATTATTTTTTAAATCTTAGTTCATAGCCTCTAATATTACTCCCTGTAGGATCGATATCCAGGACTCCATTAGAGCCCTATATTACTTGAGCAATACGTATACTTTCGTTAATAAATGTAACTTTGCAATTATTGAATATTTTATACACATCTTTATCAAATCTATAACCGTTGTCAAGTTTTTGGCACTGTTGTCGGGATTGTAATCTTCCAATCATATCAAATTCTTATATTTTTAAACATATACAAAGTCGTTGTCATATACCACGGATTATGCCATTCAGTGATTTTGAATAACTCTTTCTTAGGCGATCTTTTTCTGATTTCATCATTCAATTATGGTTCTTCTTTTGATTGAGTGAAATCTATAACCGTTGTCAAGTTTTTGGCACTGTTGTCGGGATTGTAATCTTCCAATCATATCAAATTCTTATATTTTTAAACATATACAAAGTCGTTGTCATATACCACGGATTATGCCATTCAGTGATTTTGAATAACTCTTTCTTAGGCTATCTTTTTCTGATTTCATCATTCAATTCTGGTTCTTCTTTTGATTGAGTCGAATCTAATGATATAAAGATTGGTGGTGTAGATGAATTCCCTAAATAGGTAGGCTTTAAAATTGTATGGGGTACATTCATCTTAAGTTCATGAGATTTCTCAATAGATAGAATTAACATTTTACTATTTTTGGTAACGCCCATCATTTTGCACCTCTTTTGAACATACATACAGTCTTCTTTAAACAATGTTTTCAACTCATCATGAAAGTCCATTTCGATCGCATATGCTAACTTAATCTCAAAACTTTATTGGAAATGGTCTTCACTTAGATAATCAATTTCATCTATCCAAAAACAATCATCATCTTTTCTCTCAACTGGATACGTCATAGCCTTTAAAACATCAAAATTGGCTTCATGGTCATTAATATTCATAATCAACTCCCCTTTTTGTGCATCTATCATAGCTTGTCTAGTAATAAGTAAATGTCTCCCCAAAATAATTAGATTTTATTTATCTTCCTCCATATCTAATACAATAAATTCCATAGGAAAGATAAATTTATCCACTTTAACAAGCACATCTTCTTTAACCCATTTTAGATAAATGATAGTTCGATCAGTTAACTGAAGGGTAGTGGGAGAAATATTAGCTAAACCTAACCTTCTAGATATTGATAGATGCATCAAATTAATGCTCGATCCTAAATCACATAAAGCTTTTCCACATAACCTTTCTCCAAATACACAAGGAATTGTTAAGTTAAAAGGATCTTTAAATTTCTTAAGAATTTTTTTTTGAAATATAGCGTTGTACTCCATAAATTTTTCATATAATGGACGTTAAATTCTTAAGTACTTCCATGAACTTTGAAAATTGTTTATCCAACTCATGTTGTCTAATTCTTTGAGGAAAAGGAGGTGGTGGTCTTTCTAAATTGATTTTAGTTGGAGATATTAAATTTTTCAAATCCTTAGAAATATGTTCTTTAGGTCTTTTAGTTTCCTTTGTTTCTCTCACAACTTCTTTCTCTTTTCTAATCACATCCTTTATATCTCTTCCACTTCTTAATTTGACAGCTTCTACTTGTTCATCATTGTTCTCTTTAGGGTTGATCTCACTGTTGCTAGGAAGTGTTCTTAGGGTTATATTGCTAAGTGAATTAGCAATTTGTCTCAGTTGATTCTCTATGTTTCTAGTCAAACTACAACATTTTGACCTTGCAACTGGTTTCCCATTTGTAATACCACTTCTTCTATAGACATCTTCTTATCATTAAATTGTTGATCACTGTAAGAGTTCGGTGGATATGAAGGTCTATAGTTTGTATTTCATTGATTATTACAACTTCTATTAATATTTGCATGATTAATTTCCCATTTTTGGTTTCCACCCTCGGTAGTATGATACCAGTTAAAATTAGGATGGTTCTTCCGACCTGTGTTGTAAAAGTTAGAATACGATTTGTTTATTGTATTTAAAGTCTCATATGATAACTTAGAATCAATCAAATGCCCTAATGAACTTTCCTCACTTACTGGAGTAAATTGAGGATATTTCATTCCAAATTGGTCCAACTTCCTTGATATTGCAGCAACCTGAGATGCAAGAATTTCAATTGCATTTGTATCATGAACATTGGCTACCATTTCAGTATTTACCCTTGCAGAGGATCATTGAAATTCATTTGTTGTCATTTCTTCAACTAATGCATATGCTTCATATCACCAGCGACAACATCAATTGTAAACCTAAGGGATCCTACTAACCCATTGTTAAATGTTTGAATGATTAACCAATCGGGCAGAGCATGGTGTGGACGCTTTCTTAGGAGTTCCTTAAATTTCTCCCAAGCTTCAAATATTGACTCCCCTTTATATTGACAAAATGAGCTAATATTGTTTCTAAGTTTAGTTGTTCTTGAAGGCGAAAAATACTTAGCCAGAAATTTCTAAGTTAACTCCTCCTAATTTTAAATAGAGCAAAGTGCTAATGAGTATAACCACAGTTTAGTCTTATCCCTTAGTGAGAAAGGAAAAAGCCTTAGTCAACATCGTCTGACATGCCATTATAACGAAATGTAGCATAAAGTTCTAGGAAACATGATAAGTGTAAATATGGATCCTCCGAAGGAGTTCCCCCAAATTGGTTGTTTTGCACTAGTTGTATAATCGATGGATTAATTTCAAACGAGTCAGCTTCTACGATAGAGGCTTGTATACTTGAGTGAAATTCATCTGTCATAGGATTTCCATAATCCCTTAATGATTTATGATGACTTTCCAAGTTATTATTTTGAATGTTTTCCGTTTCCAATTCTAATTTTTCAAGTCTTTTCTATTTTTTGATTTTTTTTTCTTTTTTTCTAACTCGGGATCATAAGGCACAAGTCCTACAGATCCTTTGTTTCGCATACACAACACAACAAATAATGCATTAACAATTAAACAAATAAAATGAAAACATATTCAACATAACAAAATATTTTCACAAACCCTTTATTTTTTTTTCACAGAAACAGATTTTTCACAAAACTTTTTCATACAAAAAACAAACACTTTTCACATAAAACAAATTTTTACGACACTATAGTTTTTCAAGTCTAAGCCTAATTACTTCAACTAAAATTCTCTAAAAGTCGAGATCAACAGTTGCGATCCCTGGCAACAGCGCCAAAAGCTTGATCTTTAAACTTGATCCCAAGTAAAGTAACATTTCAATTATATTTGTAGGGATTCTACACAAGTATACATATCGTTATCAAGTAATATAGGGCTTTTTGATTAAGCCTCAAATAACGATCCCATGGAGATCGAGGTTAATCATGACAGCTTTCAGGAGAAGTTCTAGTCTAGAATAACACACCCTAGCTTGGAAGGTTGATAATAGTTTGGTTTTGATTATATCCTACAATTATCACTATAATAATACTTCCACTCCTAAACTAAAATACTTAGTGAAAATTAGAAATTGGGGTTTAATATATTAAAAGGACTCTTCCTCATACAATAAAATTAGTGACATGTGTAAAAGTAAAACAAGTAGTGAGAGAGATTGTGACAAATAGGAGTAATTATATTCTTTACCCTTACTAGAGATGCTATAAAGAATATTGGTTAATCTAAAGTTTGAATAGTTCTGAAGACGGGCTAGGCAGGGAAGTTACTAGCTCTCACTCTAAAGTTTCCTCTTATCCCTCCACCTGGAGGCTAACATCTCGCATCAAAACCTAAAACAAAAGACCAAATTATGGGACTTAAGCCTATCACTCTAAAGTCCTCTAATTCTACACCCATTACAGATTATTTTCCCATTTATTTTCACACAAATATATGGACTACATTCTCATCCATGCAATCTCATGTGATTCTACCACAGTTGATTGAGACAACATCATTCCAAATCTTACATGTTTTCACAACAGATTTTAACATGCAAGATGATCAAGTTTACACATAAATAAAGAATAAAATAAAATCATCACAATATATTCTCATTCTACTCAATTCTAAATCCTACGCATGCATACTAATTCATTACAGGAGGGAAGAGTAACGAAAACTACTCACTACACATGGAGAAACAACAAGAACTTTTCATTGAACAAGACTTTGAGACCGTACAAACAAAATAATAAATTCAAATCAAAATACAATGAAAATACTTATCT
>NW_018226583.1:0-5752 GCF_001263595.1 Phalaenopsis equestris | reverse complement strand
CGTATGTCTAGACCTTAGGCTACTAAAGAGGGAAAACTAAACCTTGACCAAAAGTGAGGTGAACACCCACCTACTAAGTGCTAGAGTTCAGGACCAACATGTGGAACTTTAAGTTGAGCAGAGAATAGTCTAAAATTTTGAATGGTGAGGGTTCCTTTTCTAGTCCTCTAGGAATAGTAAACAAGAAAGTCGTATGGCTAGACTCTAGGCTACTAAAGAGGAAAAAGCTAGACCTCAACCAAAAATGAGTTCAATAGAAATGTAAAGTAGATTAAGCATAGAAAAATGTATCGAAATGTGTCAAGTTAGAATTTTCTTTCTTACTCATTTTTACTTCAAAATACACCATTTTTGCTTCATTTTCTCCAAAAATTCATTTCTTGTACCATAACCCAAAAATATGCAAAATACATTCCTTTAAAGTGTAAAGTTGAGCATAAAATATATATTAAAAAGTAGGTAATTTTTAGGCGTGTCACCCCTCCTATCACCCAATAATAAAGAGCACTTTTTCCAATCTTCACCGTGTTGATCCACAACTCAGTTCTAGCATTAGGTGTGTAGCAAGCAAAGACAAAAGTTTCCTATCCAATTCAATTTCAACATGTAGAAAATGGGAGTTATCAAGTAATAAATTTAATTTAAGTTCCTGTCTCCATAATATCCATATTTTATTGTTACAATTTCTAAGGAAATCAATCCCCAATCTCCTCACCAACTTGCTTTTGTTTTTAAGAGCCATCAGTTCTAAAATTCCAAAAACACAAATTTTTATGGATCTTTACTAGAGATATAAGTTTTGAAAGGAATTTAGATCTGCAATTCCTTTAATACTCCAAAAAATGACCTCAATCAATAAGAAGAGACTTCCCCCTTGTAATATTTCTAGAGGAGGTACCTTCAGCCCCATCTTCACTTTTATAGCTCAAATTAGTAATAATATTGTCTTGATGCAGACAATTTAGCTCTTAAGATCCCTTTCTTTTTTTCTCCCCTTACCTTTTGTACCATCAATTCTTCTTCATGTTCAATCATAGCTGTCATTACATTCTCTTCCAAAGGAGCAACATTTTCTTTCCTCATTGTATCTTCATCAGCTTCTACTATAACAATAAATTGATTAATATTGCTTTCATTATATGTTCTATCCCTTGGGGTACGACAATGCAATGCATCCTCAACATCCACAATAAGGATTTGATCCTCTTCCTACCAATTTCCTAAACAACTTAGTTTTGTATTTTGATCCCGGTTCTTTTTCATTTCTTTAGCTTGTAGAGTGGCTTCCTTAATAAAAGATGGAATATGTGTAGCCTCGTCTAATTTTCTCCACACTCCAGGCTCCTCCATCTAGTTAGAAGCAATTTTCCTCAACTCTGCATCAACCACATAGTGATTCTCCAATGGGTTGCCAAACATGGGGTGGCCAAACTTTGTACAATTACCATAATAATATGGCTTATGTTCAACATTAACCTGCTGCTAGTAACTTTTATGTTTGTATATCCTGTCTAGATCCCTTCTAGGATTGGTAGCGTGTTATCCCTTTCAATGCATATCCTTGTTGCAGATGGTTTGCTCAAATTATAAGTAGCATAATCCAACTTGATGGGTCTACCAAAGATGGAGCCAATAGAGAACAAAATTTGTATATTGAACATGTAAAGCTTGAGACTAAGAAACTTAAAACATATAGAAATTATAGGAGGTTTAGACATTATATCAAAATGTAGGGATCATTTAAGCACTTTCATGACTAAATTCTTAATGTGGAATATTTTCTTAGAGAAAATCATAACATAATCTTCCTCCCTCTCTAGTTGGATCATAATGTGCCCAACATCAAATAGACCAACTTTCTAACCTCTAATTAACTTCAAGCAATCAAAAAAGCTATGATCGAGCTCCATCTGCAAATGTCTCATTTGACAATTGCCAATTAAAGTAAACTTCAGTGCTTTAACTAACTTATTAGTGTTGGCATCAGTGAGATAAAAACTGGGCATCCCCTTTTTTCTACCTGATTTGTGTAATAGAGCCAAGCAACAGTCCAAAAAATTAAGAAAAACTTGTGAAAAAATCAACAAATGAAGTCCTCTCTATTAATTTTGACTAAGTGAATTAACAAATAGTAACTCTCAGTAAAACATAGCAGAGCTAAAACCTCCACCATTTTTGAATTAATTAATCTACATGTGTGTGTGTGTGTGTGTGTGTGTGTGTGTATACGTACAATATCTACTAATTGTGGGAAATACCATGAAGATTATGAAATGGACACCTGACTTTGATCCCAGCAAGGAGCCACCTGTGGTTCCTCTCTGGTTCAAACTACTTGGTCTCCCTCTCCCATATTTCAACTTGAATGCTTTGCTTAATATTGGTTGTTCCCTTGGCAGGCCCCTAAAGATTTATGCCCTCACATATAACAAGCTCAGACCTGCTTCGGCTAGAATCCCCATTGAAAGGGACATCACACTCCAAGAATTGAAAAGAATCTGGATTGGGTCTGAGAATGAAGGTTTTTGAAAGGAAGTTATTCTTGAGCAAAGACCCTATTACTGTCAAAATTGCAAAATGTTTGGACATACTAGGGATAGGTTCTTTAGGCTGCCCCCCCTAAAAAAGCTCCACTCCTCTCCCTAGGGAGAAAGTTACAGAATAAGAGCCAGCTCTACCAACTCTTACCCCACTGGTTGGGGTACCCCATCATGAGGAAGATAGAGGTGTCATATTAGACACCTCTAAAAGCTCTACTACTCCTTTTGATTCAAATATCCCCTCTTCTGCCTCACCTTAAGTTATAAGGGAAGAACTTAACAATGTAACTATTATTACCCTCCAAGCTCAACTATTGGTGGTAAGGAGGATAAAAGGACTACTCCTTTGACTGATAGCAAAGATCTAAAGGTTTGTGATGAAGGAAGAATTGTTGAATTGAAACACTTATTGGAGGAGGACTGGTAAATACAAATGATTAAGAAGAAAATGAAACAGGTTACTGAAGTGCAAAAACTACAAAGTGGTACTACCAACATGGCAATTGGAGGCAAGGTGAAGGCTGATCCATCTCCTCCTCCTTCTAGAGGAAGAACCAAATCCAGATCTTAGCCCTCACTCCATCTTAATCTCCCTAAGGATTAGTTTGCTATGTTGGAACATAAGGGGCATTGGCCACCCCTAGTCGCTAAAAAGACTTATACATCTTAATAAAAAATATAAACTCTTGTGTATAGTTATCCTTGAACCTATGGTTCATAGCAACTCTCAGAGCTTCATCAGTAAATTTCCTGGTTTTTCTTATTATGCTAATAGTAATAACAAGATTTGGTTTCTCTGTAGAAAGGAGATTAAGTGGCAGCTTCAGGTGGATCACCCTCAATTTGTTCACCTCTCTCTTCATATCAAAGGACAATTGGAGTATGCAACCTTTATATATGTAGGTTGTCATAAAGAGGATAGAAAAGCCATTTGGGTTTTTCTTCAATAGATCAGTAAGCATATGAACTCCCCTTGGTTGGTTGGGGGAGAATTTAATTGTATCACCTCTGTAGCTGAGAAGTCTGGTGGTAGGGTCCCTAACATCCCCAAAATGACCACTTTCAATGACAACATCTGGAAGGCTGGTTTATTTGATTTGGGATTTCAAGGCCCTTTGTTCACTTGGAAGAGATGAAATATTTGGGAAAGACTTGATAGATTCTTGGTTAATGAAATGTGGTTTCAACATTATCTCCTCACTTTTGTCACTCATTTAACTCTTGCAGGTTCAGTCCACAGGCCTTTACTTATTTCCATCACCTCCACCCATAATCATGATTAGCCTACCCCTTTTAAATTTTTGAACATGTGGTCATCCCATCCTTCTTTTAAGAACACTTTTTCCCTCCATTGGTCAGGTGTTAACCACCCTAACCCTCTTATCAAGCTCAGCCTCCTGCACAACAAAGTTGGTAAAGCCCTAAGGAAGTGGGGTTGGGATACCTTTGGCAATGTGCATTCTACTGTGACCTTTGCTAAAAAAGCAGTGGAGTCTCTTGAAGTGGAAGTTCATAATGGGACTGCAGAGGAAAAAGCTTTTCTATCTGCCCAGAGCAATCTCCTTGCTGCTTTTGATAATCAAGAACAACTTCTTAAACAAAAGGCCTCTATAAATATCCTTACAGATGGTGACAGAAACACTAAATTCTACCATGCTTACATCAGATATAGAAGAAAATGCAACACTATACATTCCATATAGACTAATGAAGGGATTTAGCTACATGACAATGAAACTATTGCTAATGATGTTGGTAACTACTACAGCCAGCTGCTGAACTCTCTACCTGAACTAGCACCCCAGTAGATGGCACTTACTTCACTAAGGAATTTGACTTCACTAAGAATCTTAATCTTACTGCCCCCCCCAACTAAAACAGAAGTTTTGATGGCACTAAATTCCATAGACAGTTTCAAGGCTGCAGGCCCTGATGGCTTTACTGTAGATTTATACAAGAAATCCTGGCACATCATTAAAAAGAATGTAATTGAGGCTATTTTGAGCTTCTTACAAGGCAAAAATCTTCCCAATTTCTTCAGTGACTCAAATATTGTGTTAGTACCTAAAGCTAAAATGCAGAATAAATCGGATTACTGCAGGCGAATCTGTCTCACATCTGTTATCAGCAAAACTATTAGCAAGATTATAGTGAGCAGGCTCCAACCTCACTTGGACAAGCTGATTAGTCCCAATCAAACAGCTTTCATAAAGGGGAGATCTATAAATGATAATGTATTGCTTACTCAGGAGCTACTCCTTGACCTGGCCAATCATTATAGTGGTGGGAATCTGAATTACAAACTAGACATCAAAAAAGCTTATGACACTATTGATTGGAATTTCATTCTGAACATCCTTACTGCTAGAGGATTTTAGCTTGAATTTTGCACCCTCAGACACAGATGGCCGTTGAATAATAGGCACTCCATTATCATCAATAGGTATGCCTAGGGTTCTTTTTCTGCTTCCAGGGAGCTGAAATAAGGTGACCCACTTTCCTTAACAATTTTCATCCTTCTTACGGACCACCTGTCCAGGATGCTTGATAAGTCACTGCTCTCTCAGGGACACTCTAGATACCATCATAAATCTAATATGGATATCTTATATTTACTATATGCTGATGATATTATGGTCTTTTCCAGTGCTCACAAAAGTGCTATTAAAAAAGTCTTTCACTATCCTCAAACTTTCAAATCTCATTCTAGAATGTCCTTTAGCCCTGTTAAGTGCCAACGGATCTTCAAATAAAAGTCCCCTTTCAACTGCAAGTAGTGGATTTCCAGCTACAATGGTTTCTCCATTGCCCATCTTCCTTTTAAATACTTTGGGGTGTTGCTTATTAGTGGTAGAGCCAAGCAGATCCAATTTGATGAGGTACACCATAAAATTAATTTTTACCTTTCTAGTTGGACTCATTCTTTTCTCTCAAATGGTGGTAGAATTACCCTACTCAATAGCATACTTACTACATTTCCATCCTACATTCTGCAAACCACCTATATGAAGAAAAACACTCAAATTCAATTGGAAATGGCTTTTAATAGATTCTTGTGCTCTGGACAAAGACATCAACTTCACTGGGCTTCTTGGCAAAAGGCTGCTAAGCGTACTATAACTAGTGTCATTGGTTTTAAAGGGCTCCACCAACTCATTCAAGTGAATCTCTACAAATTGTGGATTAATTTCAGAGCCCAATCTTCCCTGTGG
>NW_018226582.1:0-921 GCF_001263595.1 Phalaenopsis equestris | reverse complement strand
TGTGGTTTTTTTTGTGATGTTTGTGATTAAATTTTCAGCTGTTTCATATCTTGAATATTGTGAAGATGATTTTTATCTTGGTTGATTTTAATTTTGATTTGTTTTGGTTTTTATGCAGGGTAACATCGTTGTTTAACATGCAAGTTTATAAGCATGAAAGTACAGTGTGGAAATTATAGAAAAAAGACAGTACTGTAAACTGTAAAAGCGTAGCTGACGAGTCTTCCATTCCACCACTTGAAACTCAAAAATGCATGTAAAGGCATTTTATATGAAGTGAGAAAAAGAAGGTTCTGGTGATCAACCAAATCCTAAATCATAACTTGGTGGGTCCCTATCAGTTTGATTAAGGATGATGTTTGTTAAGCAAAAACATATTAAGTTTAGTAGACCTCCGGGAAAGAAGCAGGTCCATGCTTCCCTCTCACCGCCTGGTGAAAAGTCTCGAGCTCATTTAAACTTGTTACGTTGCTTAATAATTCATCCTGTAAATATCTCCAATGCTCAATGAACATTGATGTTTCAATTATCCCTAAGAGTAGGGTAATTATCATTCATCACTCAATTTGAAAATTATGTGGGTGAAGGCCCTTAAAGGGGCAAGTTAGTGTTATTAAGACACTTAGCCAATTTTAGTTCTATCTTGGGCTTGTAGTGTTTTAATTGTGTTCGACTTTTTATTTACATTCACTTTTCTAATCCTCATTTAACCAAATTTGATTTAGCTTAAGTCACTACTAAGCCCTTAAGGTCCTAGTGAATGTCTTAATCATTTTGAAGGAGATTTCTAAGTGATAATAATTCATCATCAAGACTTTTGAATGCTATTTGAACATCCAAAATGGGGGTATTAAATTAATGAGTTATTAACACCCAACACATCCCACCTAAGTCTAAGATCATTTAATTTGATAGACTTCA
>NW_018226581.1:0-498 GCF_001263595.1 Phalaenopsis equestris | reverse complement strand
AACAAGCAAAGTAAAATACTCTAATAAAAATATTTTTCTTAGATTTTTTATTTTTTTTATTATTTTTTTTAATAATCAATAATAATGATTTTTTTATGGTATATATATTATCTCTAAATTTCCTAATTTATCAAAACTATTTAATTCAACCATTACCTTCCCCATGCAACGGCGCCAAAAACTATTTCTGACTTTTTGTTATGATAGATTGTGTAAAATTTAATTAATACATTCAATTAATATTCAGATTCTACGCAAGTATACATATCGTTATCAAGTAATAATGGACTTTCTATTTAAGCACCAAATATCGATCCTACGTGGAAGATTTAAATTGGAAATGACAAATTTGCTAAGAAATTCACAGAAAATCCATTAAAATCACTGTCCCTAATTTCAATTGTTAATATGTAATCAAAATTAAATTTCTAAACTATTATCAAACCAAATATGTAAAAATTATAACAGTAAATATTAATCTATTAACTATGTTTATGT
>NW_018226580.1:0-394 GCF_001263595.1 Phalaenopsis equestris | reverse complement strand
GCATGGAGTCCACCTCATCATTTCTTAAGATGTCTTGGGGATTCTCTAGTCTATCTTTACAGAAATTATAGCGGCATCCGCATTGGATGGCTATCCTACCTTTTCCTCTCATCCATTTTTGTGGCTCAGAATAAGTTATTTCCATCAGTAGGCCAGCACAACCTCTACCTTTTAAATAAAATATGCAATCTAGGATTCTCCTTTCATCATTTCCAGAGAAGACTCTTGTGTACAACTTTAGTTCTTTCAAAATATTGACAATATTTCCTCAAATTTCTTATTAAAACTCAAATTCTCTCCTCTTAACTTTGTTTATCCTTTCCCATTCTGCTGTGAGGATCCTTTAAGATCACTGAGACGAATCCATCATCTCCTCATCTGTAGTATACCACAT
>NW_018226579.1:0-223 GCF_001263595.1 Phalaenopsis equestris | reverse complement strand
ATTTGTACAAATTTTGAAAAAAATACCCAATGAAAAATAAAACGAGACTGACACAATAAACTGCTAGAAGCTCTGTGGGCCTACCTAACGACATCCCTAATGACATCCAAAACTCCCACTCAATGTACACCTTACATGCTCGTGTACGGATCCGAGGCTATACTACCATTAGAAATACAGACGCCGTTTCTCAGAATCACTATTGCAAACCAACTTACAACTG
>NW_018226578.1:0-1385 GCF_001263595.1 Phalaenopsis equestris | reverse complement strand
TTGTGAATCTGGTGCTTGAAGCGCCACTTTACAGAGATCTGGTGCTTAAAGCGGCATTTTATATAGAGGCAGCACTTGAAGCATTAGAATCGACATCTAAAGTGACAGAATCCAAAATAATGCAGACTTCTTGATGCCTGAATCGTCAGAATCAGTGCCTGAGGCATCAGAGACGACTTTCTATGAATTAAGATAGTTTAGGATAAATTTATCACAAATTTTGGAGGGTTCACATGTTTTAAACACCCCATGGACTGATTCAATGCATCTAAACACTTTGGATGGTTCTTTTATGAAGGGATATGTCTCATGGATCAATAGACATGTCTTTTGGAATTCAAAAGGTTTGACTTTTGGATAGAATTTTGGAGGGAATTTTAAATTCTTTTTGGAGGAAGGCAGCCTCTAAAAAAGAAAAGGGAATTCTAGGGCTGAAGAAAGAGTCATGAGAGAGGTTCTAAAGAGGGGTTTGGCGCGCTCGAGAGAGAGAGAGAGATAGAGTTAGAGAGAGAAAGAGAGAGAGAGAGGGTGAGAGTCAAGGATTTAGAGATTTGGTTCAAGTGTTTTAAGAGGAGAGAGAAATTTAGAGATTTCTTCTTCATTACATTTCCAAGAGAGAATTTAGAGTGCTTGTAAAGAGGGAAAGTGCTTGAAGAGAACTTCTGGGGATTTTTTGGGAAGGATTGTGACATAAGTTGTGTTTTTTAATTCTTTGTTTTGTAAACTTGTTTTTATATATAAAATTTATTTTTTCGTATTCTTCTTATGAATTCTAAGTAGTTTTCTTTATCCTTCTCCCTACAATGAGAATTAGTTTTGTAAGGAGTTGATTTTGTTTTATATGGTTTTAAATATCAATAAATTGTGATAATTTGAACTACGATCTTCATTTACTTTTTGATTTGACTAATTGAAATGTTAAAATGTGTTAAGAAACTGATACACCTATAATATATAGTGTTTTTTTAGTATGTTTATACACATTTTTATACCTATTTTTGAGATATTGCACTTTAATGGAAGGTATTTGTGTGTTTTTTCAGGTAAAAGTAAAAAGGTGAAAAATGCTAAACGAAGTTAAAAAGGATCAAATTTGGAGCAAAAATGTAAAAATTATGGAAAAGTGTTTTGGCGCCTAAGCGCTAGATGCAACACTTAAGCACCGGTGAAATAGAGAATGTCGCGCCTTAGCGCTAGAGGCCTAACGCTTAAGCGCCAGAGGCAGTTATTTGATGGCTTAATTCATTTTATTGAATTTTGAAGGGACATTTGAGGCACCTATTGGCTAAAGAGGGTGGTTACCAGTAGAAACAAAAATATGGTTAAAATACTTGTGAAAGGAGGCTTCCTTTGGAAAATACATTGAATCAGGACACATTTTGAAG
>NW_018226577.1:0-766 GCF_001263595.1 Phalaenopsis equestris | reverse complement strand
AGTGATATTTTTCCACTTATGCTGACATTGCAACAGCAAAGAAATTTTATTCATGATGCGAGAGCATATTTTTTGGATGAATTTTTTTTACATAAACAATGTAAGGATTTTATTATGAGAAGATGTGTACCTTATGAAGAAACTGAACTAATCATTCAAAAATGTCATGATTCTGAATTTATAGGACATTTTGGAACTAATTAAACTGTTTATAAAATTTTACAAGTTGGATTCTATTGGACTACTCTCTTTAGAGATGTTTACAGATACATAAAAATTTGTAATCGATGCCAACGAGTAGGCAATATATCTAGAAGAAATGAAATGCCTCTGAATTTCATGTTAGAAGTTGAGATCTTTCATGTTTGCGGATTGGATTTCATGGGATCATTTATTCCTTCATCTGGGAACTTATACATATTAGTTGCAGTATAATACGTTTCATAAGTGGATTGAAGCACAAGCTTTACCTCGTTGTGATGTTAAAAGTGTTTCAAGATTTTTAATGAAAAATATTTTCACTAGATACAGAATGCCTAGAATGATTATCACGGACGGAGGATCCTATTTCAGAAATAATACATTCAGAGATTGGCAGAAAAGTTTAATGTTATTCATAGAATCTCTACTTTCTATCACCCTCAGACCAGTGGTTTAGCTGAAGTTTCTAATAGAGAGATTAAACAAATATTGGATAAGATTGTAAACCCTAGTAGAGTAGATTAGTCTATTAGATTAGATACTGCATTATGGGCTTACAGAACTG
>NW_018226576.1:0-363 GCF_001263595.1 Phalaenopsis equestris | reverse complement strand
ATCGTCTTATACCTAAATCTTTGCATTATTTATACGAAGGAGGATCATCGGCAAAAATAAGATTTTGCGTCATAAATAAATTTATTTTCCTGTTATTTTGTCAGTCCATATGGTAAAATACCACTAACAATATAATTCACAATATCATCATACCAAGGTATTTCCCATCTTTTTACAGCATAAAGTTGTTCATCAGGAAAAATATCTTTAATCTCTCTCTCCAAATCAAGTATTTCTTCTTGTTCTAACATTGATAAATGATCAATTATTTGATTATTAGTCTATTTCCTATCGACCACTACAAAATCAAACTCTTGCATTAGAAGATCCATATAATTAATCTTGGTTTTGCATCCTTCTTTT
>NW_018226575.1:0-438 GCF_001263595.1 Phalaenopsis equestris | reverse complement strand
AATTTCTAGACCTCAACCAAAAGTGAGGTAAACAGATGGACCCCCAATAGGTGTGGTGTGTAGGGCGAGCACATCGAACGTATTGGTGTTGACCGATAAGATCAACAAAACAAATATAGATTTCTAAGTCATCAGACCTAGAAAGAAGTGTGAATTTATGTCTGCTATTTGTTTCCGCCGGGAATTTTTTGCAAATAAGTGTCTGATCAAGATCAGGCAGTGAGGACTCTCACTGAGGATTGGATAGTGAGTTTTAAAGTTGTTAAGTGTGTTGTTTTATTTATTTTTTTTTAATAGGGATCAACATGTAAGGGTTGACCTCAAAATGGGGATTCAAGATACGAATATTGATATCAAAGGAGAGTCGCACATTTGGAACTGACTTCCAATAGACAAAATCAGGAGTGTAGGACTAATCTTAAAGTAAGAATTGAAATT
>NW_018226574.1:26882-52513 GCF_001263595.1 Phalaenopsis equestris | reverse complement strand
CCGATGACCGACAGCTTCTTACGGTCAAACCCCACTCCAAAAATAGTGCCGACACTAATTTTATTGAATTGTGTGCCACCTTCCAGCACAGCAATGTATCGAATGATGGCATTAGATTGGGGCTTTTTCCCTTTTCCCTAGGGGATAAGGTTAAGGTGTAGCTCAACTTCCTTGCACAAGATCATTCACGACCTGAAACAACTTGGCACAAAATTTTCTAGCCAAATACTTTCCTCCATCCAAACAATAAAACTTAGGAATGACATTACCTCATTCTCTTAAATAGATAGAAAGTCCATTTACGAGGATTGGGAACGGTTTAAAGAATTAATTAGGAGGTGCCCACAGCATGCTTTACCTGATTGGCTGATCATTCAAACCATTTAAAACAGATTAGTAGGTTTCCTGAGATTCATAATAGATGCTACAACAGCAAGATCATTAATGTCTAAATCTTTTAATGAAGTCTACTGATACACCTAAAATATATAGTCTTTATGTACATATTTTTATACCTATTTCTGAGATCTTGCGTTTTAATGAAAGATATTTGTGTGTTTCTTTCAGGTACAATCAAAAGTAGAAAAAATGGTAAAAGAAGTGAAAAAGGATCAAATTTGGAACAAAAATGAAGATGAATAAAAAATGAGTTAAGGCGCCTAAGCATCAGGCACCCCGTGCTTAAGCGCCATAAGTGGTTATTTAATGGTTCATTGAATTTGGACAAATTTTTGAAGAGGCGTTTGACAAAACTCTTGGTGAAAGTGTGAGAAATAGTTAATGGACATGAAAATTTATTTAATTGCCTTTTTAAAGGAACAACTTCTAGAAGATTCATTGAATGATGACATATTTTGAAGAGACACCAATGCACCTTTTCAATTTTTTTAAAAGAAGACTTGTATCGTCCAGAAAAGAAGCGAGCCAATCATCATCCATCCATCCAGAGTAACCGTTGCCTCCATCGGCCACTTTTTCTTTTTATTTTGAGTGTAGTTTGTATTGTGAGTGAAGGAAGAGATTCAAAGGAACTTTAAGACATTTGGTGGAGAGCATTTGAGATAAGTGTTTATCTTTGTGACTACATTTGGTTTTAATTTAGACTTCTTGTTTGTGTGCATGATTTCTACTTCTAAACTTAAGTGTGTTTGTTTTTTCTTTATTAATTCTGAGTAGTTTTCTTTTATCCTTTTCCTCAGAATGATAAGTGATTAAGTATTGAGAGAAGTTGTGTGAAGTATTGGACATTAATTTTTGAAGAAGTTGTGATGATTTTAAACCTTATACTTCATTTACTTCTTGATTTGGCCAATTAAGATGTTAATACCTGTCGTGAGAACATGTAAGATCTGAGATGGTATTGTCCAATCAACAAATGGTAAGAATTACATTTGATTTCATAGATGAGAATGTAGTTCATGGGGTTGAGTTCAAATAAATAGGAAAATAAACTTTGAAGAGTGTAGAATTAGAGGACTTTAAAGTGACAGGCTAATGCTCCTAGTTTGATTTATAGTTTTAAGTTTTGATATGAGATGTTAGCTCCCAGGTAGAGCGAGAAGAGGGAACTCTAGAGTGAGAGCTAGTATCTTCCCTACCTAACCCGTCTTTAAGACTATTCAAACTATAGAGCATCTCTAGTAAGGATAAAGAATATTATTGCTCATATTTGGCACAACACAATTAGAATACTTCCACAACTGAATTCCTATACTTGTTACTGATTCATGATAAGAAAAAAGATATTTATTTATATTGCCTTCATCTTGCAAGTATTAAGTTAAGTTAGTTAGTTGCTTACTTTATTTTTAATTATAAAAAATTATAAAAAGAATCAAACTTTTAAATCTATTTTAGTATCTAGAGATTATGTAAGAATGTTTTGCTAAGTAGAATTTTGCTATCTAATTTCTCCTGTTTTATAAAGTGCATAATATATTTTCCCGGGGGGTTTGATATTCGAGGCTTAATCAAAAAGTTCTATATTACTTGATAATGATATGTATATTTGCATAGTATCCCATATTAAATATTATAATTGTATTCTTACTTTCTTTGAAATTATAAATTTACCTAGCCTTTACTTGGGATCAAGTTTTTTGCTTTGTTGCAAGTTAAGAATTATAATTAAGGAAATTAAGCGTATGATAGCATACATCACATTGACGTTTAATAAGAGAATCAACACCAAGTTCTTGACACCGTTTTCGAAGAGAATAAATTAGAATTGTAAAATTTTTGTAGAAATTTTTAGAAAGCAAGTTTCTATTTTTATAAAGTCTAATTTAAATTTTTAGATTTATTATAGGAATATTGTAGTGCTTTTTTTATATAAAGTTCTTGTTTTTGTGTTTTTATTTTATTTTATGTGTTTCGTAGTAATGTATGCATAGTTCAGGTTCCACAGGACTTGTGTCATACGATTCTGAATTAGAAAGAACTATTAGAAAAATTAAAAAATTAAAAATTACTAATTAAAAAAAATTTCAAGAAATGACAAATCAAAATAATCAAAATGTTGAAGAGTTAAGACCTTTAAGGGATTATGCAAACCCTACAGCGGAAGAACTTCATTGTAGTATGAAATAATCTATTTCGGGGAGCACCAATTGAAGATCTAAATTTACATCTTGCCAATTTTCTAGAATTTTGTGCTATATGGTGTGCTACATTTAGATATGATGGTGCATTAGATGATGCTATAAGAATTAGATTTTTTCCTTTATCACTAAGGGATAAGGCTAAGATAAGGGAATATGGTTACATTCGTTATCACTTGGATCTATCAGAACTTAGGGTGATTTAGCGCAGAAATTTCTTGCTAAATGTTTTCTACCATAAAAAAACTGTAAATTTTAGAAAAGATAGTACATCTTTTTGTAATTACATCATTTTGTAAATTTGAAGGGGAATCTATTTATGAAGCATGGGAACAATTTAAAAAACTACTGAGAAAATGTCCACACCATGCTATTCCAGATTGGTTAATAATTCAAACATTTTACAATGGATTAGCTGGATCTCTTAGATCTATTATTGATGTCACTGTTGATGGTTCATTGATGTCAAAACCATTTCATGACGGTTATGCTTTAATTGAAGAGATGGCTACAAATAATTTTCAATGGCCTTCTGAGAGTGTAAATCCTAAGAAAGTAGCCAATATTCATGAAACTGATGCTTTTGCAATGTTAGCAAATCAAGTTGCTACAATTTCAAGAAAGTTAGGCCAATTTGGAATGAATTTTTCTCAATAATTTGCAATGATTGAAGAAATTCATTAGGCCAAATGATCTATTCTCAAGCATCACTAGAAACTTTGAATTCCATAAAAAAGAAGCACAATAACCCATATTCAAACTATTATAACCCAGATTAGAAGAACCATCCCAACTTTAACTTGAATAATACTTTGGGTGGTAATAATCAGCAATTGGGGAGCAACCAAGTAGACCCATTTGGAAACTGGAACCACCAAGGGAATAATAATTATAGACTGACTTATCCTCCAGGTTTTAACACTAATTCACAATTTAAGGAGAAAAAGTTGTCTATAGAAGAAGTGGAGTTACAAATAGAAAAAGAGTTGTAAAGTCAAAGAGCTATAATTAGAAATATTGAGAATCAATTGGGATAAATAACAAATTCATTAAGTAATAGATCCCAATTAACACCTTTAGTAATACTGAAGTAAATCCAAAAGAATAGAATAAAGAGCAAGTTAAAGCCATTCAACTTAGAAGCAGAAGAGAATTGGAAGGTGAAGTTCAAGTTCAAAAAGAAAATGAAGCAGAGAGAAAAGAAATTGAAGAGCTTGAAGAGGACATTCCAAAAGGTTTAGAGAGACCTATTTCTCCACTTAAAGTTGACTTGGAAAAACCACCGCCTTCATTTCCTCAAAGGCTCCGTCAACAGAAGTTAGACAAACAATTTTCAAAATTTATGGAAATTTTTAAGAAGCTTACAATTAATATTCCATTTGTTGAAGTCTTAGAAAAAATGTTAATCTATATGAAGTTTATGAAGCATATTTATAATAAAAAAAGTAAGTTTGAAGATAACAAGACAGTTGCACTTAGTGAAGAGTGCAGTGCTATAATTCAGAAAAGTTTTCCGAAAAGCTTAAAGATCCTGACAACTTGACAATTCTGTGTGCAATAGAAGACAAATTTTATGGGAAAGCTTTATGTGATTTAAGTCCAATCATTAACCTTATGCCATTATCAATATTTAAAAAATTGGGATTAGGAGAAATATCCCCTAGTACTGTAACTCTACAGTTAGCAGACCGTTCAATAACATATCCTAAAGGAGTTATAGAAGATGTCTTAGTGAAAGTGGATCAATTTATCTTGCCTGTTGATTTCATTATGCTAGATATAGAAAAAGATAAGGAGATACCTATCATTTTGGGGATACCTTTCCTAGCTACAGGAAGAGCAATGATAGATGTGCAGAAATGAGAATTAACTAAATGCGTCAATGATCAGATAATTACATTTAATATTTTCAAATTAATGAAATATCCTACAAAAGGTAAAGATGATGAATGCTATAGAGTGGATTTGATAAGATATCTAAGTGAATGTCATTTCAAAACAACTTATGAAGATAAATCTAAATGAAAGAGTTGGAATATGAGAAAGAAGAAGAATTTAATTAATTTGAAAATTTTTATAAGGAAGATTCAAACTATGTTCGAGAAAGTTTTGAAGTTTTGGACAGAGTAGAAAAAGATAAATCTTTTTGTCCATTAATTGAAAAACCTCCTGAGCTTGAGTTGAAGTTACTTCCTAAACATTTGATGTATGTCTTTTAAGGTAATTCCTTAACAATACTTATTATAATTTCCTCAAAATTAACTATAGAAAAAGAAATGAGTTTAATGAAAACTTTGAAGAGTTATAAGAAAGCCTTTGGATGGACAATTGCTAATATAAGAGGAATCAGTCCTTCAATTTGTATGCATAGAATTCATATGGAAGAGAACTGCAAACCTAGGGTTGATCCTCAAAGGAGATTAAATCCTGTTATGAAGGAAGTTCTTAAGAAAGAGATTTTAAAGTGGTTAGATGCTGGAATTATCTACCCTATTTCAGATAGTGCATGAGCAAGTCCGATTCATTGTGTTTCTAAGAAAGTAGTGACTGTGACTATGAATAAGCATAATGAGTTAACACCAACAAGACAAATCACAGGATGGTGAATATGCATTATTTATAGAAAATAAAATCTCGCCAAAAGGAAAGATTATTTTCCACTACCCTTTCTAGATCAAATGTTGGATAGACTAGTTGGACATAAATTCTTTTATTTTCTGGATGGATATATTGGTCATCACCAAATACAAATTTCTGAGATTAAGAGAAAATAACTTTTACCAGTTCTTATGGTTCATTTGCTTTTAGAAGAATGACCTTTGGTTTATGTGATGCCCTTGTGATACACAAAAATAATATGCTGTTTTAAGTATACATTTATATTTTATTATGGTGATATTGTACTTTAAAGAGGGGTATTTTTATATTTTAGGCATTTGGAGCAAAAGTAGCAAAAAGGAAAAAATTTAGATCTAAAACAACGAATTTTGGGATTTTGGCGCCTGAAGTGCCACTTTACAGAGAGCTGGCGCATGAAGTGGCAGAACTGGCGTCTGAAGTGCCATTTGAGAGAGAAGTGGTGCTAGAAGCGTTATATTTTTGCACCTAAAGCGTCAAAACCCAGAACAACACTATCTTAAGCAAGTTGGTGCTTCAGGCACCACATATGACTTTTTTTGGATTAAGACAGTTCCAGATGAATTTTGCACGAATTTGAAAAGGGGCACTTAATATAAACACCCCATGAAGTGATTTAATACTTCTAGACACTTTAGAAGGTTCTTTTATGATGGGATATATCTGTTGGATCAATAGACTTATCTTTTGAATTCAAAAGGGTTGACTTTTGGAGGAAATTTTGAATTCTTTTTGCAGAGAGGAAAAAAGGGTGCATGAAAGGGGGGCTGAAGCGAGAGATTTGTGTAAGATAGAGACGAGAGAGTTAAGGGCTTGGAGATTTTCTTCAAGGATTAAAAGAGGAGAGATAAGGTGAGAGATTTCCTCTTCATTACTCTTCTAAGAGAGAATTGAGCGCTTGTAAAGATGGAAAGTGCTTGAAGAGAATTTCTAGAGATTTGCTTGGGAAGGATTTTGAGAGAAGTTGTGCTATTTTATTTCTTTATTTTGTGAACTTGTTTTTATATATAAAATCCGTGTTGTGTCATAGCCTTTTCAAGAATTCTGAGTAGTCTTTTTTATCCTTCTCCCTACTTTGAGATATGATTTGAGATATGATTTTGTGATATGATTTTGTGATGAATTGATTTTATTTTATATGATTTTAAATGTCAATAATTTGTGATGATTTGAACTTCGATCTTCATTGATTTTTTGATTTGGCAATTGAATTGTTAAAATGTGTTGAGAAACATATTTTTCAAAAGGACTATGATTTTTACAACATGGGGAGAATCACATTTGATTCCATGGGAGAGAATGTCATCCATGGGGTTGAGTGCAAATAAATAGTGAAATATACTTTTTTAGATGTAGAATTGGAGATTTTAAAGTTATAGATTAAAATCCCAAATTTAGTTCAGTGGGAGCTTTGAAGTGGCAGCTAGTTTCCTCCCAGCCTAACCATGAAATTAGAATATGATTGCTCCTATTTGGCACAAAATAATTTATATATAAATATATTTTCAAATGATTTTAATTTCTTCATAAACCATCTACTCGTTGTAAAAGGGAAGGATGCTTTCTTAAATTTAAACTTTTCACCACAAAAACTTTATTTAGTTTTTGTAAATTTTACTCTTGAAAGTTTAGCAATTAGTTTAATTAACTTAGTTTTTTAATTGCATTTTATTTAGCATTCACTCAGTTCCTTTAGATTTGAATTTTGTACTTCACTTTTGTAGTTTAAAATTGTAGTTTACATTATAATCTTAAGAATTTACTTATAAGAATTTCTAACTTCCCTGTGGGATCAATATCTAGGACTCCGTTAGAGCCCTTTATTACTTGAGCGATACATATACTTATGTTATTTTTAGGGGATTTGACAGTTTAAAGTTTTTTTAAGGATAAAACTATTTTCACTAAAGTTATTTTTGTTGGGATTAAATTGCATATTTAATATTATATCTACCGTGCGATTAATTTGCATATTTGTTATTATATCTGCCATATGTATTTTGTAATATTGAAAAATATTTGCAAAATTAACTCTCTAAATCCACTCACAGCAAGTTTTTGGCACCGTTGCAGGGGAAATAACAAAAAAGTATTAGTAAATTATTTCATAATTTAAATTATTTTTATTTTTATAGTAAAAAAAAAGTGTTTGTAGTTTAGTTCGAATATTTTCATATTTTAGTGTGTTTGTTTATTTTAAAATACTTGTTGTGTTTGTTTATGCGTAGTGTAAGATCTGAAGATTTAGTGCCTTACGATTTGGAGTTAGAAAGAACTATTTGAAAATTTTGAAAATAAAAAAAGAGATAGATCAGTTTAGTAAAATGACATGCGACTAAAGTAATGCTGGAAATGAAAATAAACATCATCAGAGACCTTTAAGAGATTATGCTAATCTTACAATAGATAAAATTCATTTGAGTATACAAAACTCTGCTGTAGTGGATAATTCATTTGAGCTTAAACCTGCTATTATCCAAATGGTACAAAACAATCAATTTGGTGGAACACCAACTGAAGATCCTAACTTACACCTTGCTAGTTTTTAGAAATGTGTGCTACTTTTAAATATGATGGAGTGTCAAATGATGTTGTCAGACTTAAAATATATCCTTTTTCACTAAGGGATAAAGTCAAGTTATGGTTAAACTCGTTAGCACTTGAATCTATCAGAACCTGGGGAGACTTATCAAAAAAAAATTTATCAAAATATTTCCCACCTTCAAAAACTGCTAAGCTTAGAAAAGATATTACATCTTTTTATCAATTTAAATGGGAATCAATTTATGAAGACTGGGAGAGATTTAAATATCATAAGAAGTGTCCACATAATGTGTTACCCGATTGGTTAATAATTTAAACTTTTTGTAATGGAATGGTTGGATCTCTTAGATCTATAATTGACGTTGTTGCTGGTGGATCATTAATGTTAAAACCATTTGACGATGCATATTCATTAAATAAAGAGATTGCTACTAATAATTTTTAATGGCTCTCTGAAAGGGTAAACCCAAAAAGAGTAGCTAATATTCATGACTCTGATGCAGAATCCATGTCAGCTGCCCAAATAGCTGATATATCAAAGAAGATGGATCATTATGGAATGAATTATTCTCAGACATCACTTGTGCTTGAGGAAAACTCATTGGGACAAATGATAGAATCCCAATCTTCTTAAGAGACCTTAAATGTAGTAAATAATAATTCTAATAATCCTTATGTCAAATATTATAATCCTGGTTGGAAGAATCATCCAAATTTTAGTTGGAGTAACAATAACTCTAATGTTGCAAATCCGCAATGAGGAAACAATGCTGCAAACACATTGGGAAACTCCAACAATCAAGGGAATCTGACTTATAAATCTTATTACCCTCTAGATTTTAATAATTTGCAGAGAAAGGAGAAAAAGTTGTCAATGGAAGAATTGATATTGCAAATGGGAAGCCAATTACAAAGTCAAGGAGCTGCAATTAGAACCATGGAAAATCAATTGGGATGTATTGCTACAACACTTAGCAATAGACCTCTAGGAATGTTTCCTAGTAACATTGAAGTAAATCCTAAATATTTGAACAAAGAGCAAATTAAGGTTACTCAACTGATAAGGTTACTCAACTGAGAAGGGGAAACCAGAGTTCAAAAAGAAGTGGAAGTTGAAGTTGAAAAAGTTGAGGTGAAAAATGAAAAATCTGGTAGATATTTTCATTTTAAGTCAGAATGTCCTATTAAAAAAATGAAAAAAATAATAGAAAGACCACCACCTTCATTTCTTCAAAGATTGATGCAGAAAATAGAGGTAACCAATTTTTAAAATTTTTAGAAATATTAGGAAATTGACTATAAACATTTCATTTGTTAAAGCCTTAGAACAAATGTCAAACTATGTGAAGTTCATGAAGGATATACTTAATAAGAAAAGGAAGTTTGTAGATAATGAGACTGTTGTACTCAGTGAAGAGTGAATCGTTATAATTCAGAAAAAACTTCCTGAAAAACTCAAAGATCCTGGAAGTTTTACTATTCTTTGTGCTATTGGTGAAAGGTTTTTTGGAAAAGCTTATTGTGATTAGGAGCCAGTATTAATCTTATGCATTTATCAAGTTTTAGAAGTTTGGGTTTAGGAGATATTTCACCTATAACTATGACTCTGTAATTAACTGATCTTTCAATTACCTATCCTAAAAAAAGTTATAGAAGATGTTTTGGTAAAAGTTGAAAGATTTATCTTTCCTGTGGATTTTATTGTATTAGATATTGTGGAAGATAAAGAAATTCCTATCATTTTAGGAAGTTCGTTCTTTGCCACTGGAAGAGCTTTGAAAGATTTGAAGAAAGGAGAACTAACTCGAGAGTTAGTGATCAAAATGTTACATTTAATATTGGAAAATCAATGAGATACCCTGCAAAAGAACAAGGGATTGAATGCTTTAGAATAGAAATCAATGAATATGTAAGCCATAGTTATATAAAGAAGACATTTGAAAAGGAGTTTGAAAAAGAATATGTAGAATATGAAGATGGGGATAAAATTTAAAATGAATCTATGGAAGCGAGTAAAGAAGATTTGGATTATGTTCAGGAAAAATTTGAAATCTTAGATCTTATAGAATGCAACAAGAATTTGATTTTATCTATTGAGAAACCTCCTGAAATAGAACTGAAAACACTTCCTACACATTTAAAGTATGTATTATTAGGAGATTTATCTACATTAACTGTTATAATATCCTCAAAATTAACTAATACGCAAGAACAATAGTGTTGGAAACTTTGAGAAGATATAAGAAAGCCTTTGGATGGACATCAATTGATATTAAAGTAATTAGTCCTTCAATTTGTATGCATAAAATTTTATTGGAAGATCAACATGAATCAAGAGATGATCCTCAAAGGAGATTGAATTATTTGATGAAAAAAGTTTTCAAGAAAAAAATTTAAAATGGTTAAATGTTGGAATAATATATCTTATTTCAAATAGTAATTGGGAGAGTCCAATTCACTATGTTTGAAAGAAAGGAGGTGTGACTATTGCGAAAAATGAAATGAAATAATACCAATAAGACATGTCACTGGATGACAGATCTGCATAGATTATAGAAAATTAAATTCTGCTACTAGGAAGTATCATTTTCCTTTACCCTTTTTGGACCAGATGTTGGATAGGCTGGCTGAACACATATATTTTTTGTTTTCTATATGGGCATACCAGTTATCATCAAATACCTATTGCTCTAGAGGATCAATAGAAAACAACATTTAATATTCCTTATGGAGCTTTTGTTTTTCGACGAATGCCCTTTAGACTATGCAATGCACATGTAATATTTCAATGATGTATGATGTCAATTTTTAGCGACTTAATTGAAAAAAGGGATTAAAGTCCTTATGGACAATTTTTTTATATTTGGAACTTTATTTGAAATATGTCTTAATCATTTAGAGAAAGTTCTAGAATGATGTGAAAAGACTAATCTCGTCTTATGCTGGGAAAAATGTCAATTTATGTGTGTAGGAAGAATTGTGCTCAGGCATAAAATTTTAGAAAATGACATGGAAGTAGATTATGTAAAAATTTAGATTATATCAGACCTACCTCCACCTACTACTGTAAGAGGAGTTGAGAGCTTTTTAGGACATGCTTGATTTTACAGGCGATATATTAAAGATTTTTCAAAAATTACAAAGCCTTTATGCTAACTTATGGAAAAATATACAAAATTTTATTTTAACCAAGATTGCTATAAATCCTTTGAAACCTTAAAGGAAAAATTGATCACTGCTCCTGTAATTGTTTCACCTGATTAGAAGAAACCTTTTAAATTAATGTGTGACACTAGTGATTATGCAATTGGAGCTACTTTAAGGCAGAGATATGACAAGATTTTTAAAGTCATATACTATGCTAGTAAGACTCTTAATGATGCTCAAATTAATTACACCACTACTAAAAGGGAGTTATTCACCATTGTTTATGCTTTTGATAAGCTTAGGTCATATCTAATTGGAGCTAAATGTGTTGTGCATACTGACCACTCGATTATTAAATATTTGATGCAAAAGAAGGATACAAAATTAAGATTAATTAGATGGGTACTTCTGATGTATTGTAGTAGTCGATAAGAAAGAGAATGATAATCAAATTGCTGATCATCTATCTAGGTTAGAATAAGAAGAAACACTTGATTTAGAAAAAGAAATTAATGAAACTTTTCCTGATGAACAACTTTATGCTGTAAAAGGATAGGAAAGACCTTGGTATGCTGCTATTGTGAATTTTATTGTTAGTGGTATTTTACCATATGGACTAACAAAACAACAGGAAAAAAAATTCATTCACGATGCAAAATCTTATTTTTGGGATGACCCATATTTGTACAAACAATGCAAGGATTTAGTAATGAGACGATGTGTGCCCTTTAAGGAAATTCAAGAAATTATTTAAAAATGTCATGTTGTTGAATTTGGAGGTCATTTTCGTAATGATAAAACCACTCATAAAATTTTACAATTTGGATTTTATTGGTCGATTCTATTTAGAGATGTTAGTATATATATAAAAACTTGTGATCAGTTTCAGAGAGTAGATAATATTTAAGAAAGAAATGAAATGCCTCTAAGTTTTAATTTGGAAATTGAAATTTTTGATGCATGGAGATTGGATTTTATGGGACCATTTATACCTTCATTTAGAAATGTGTATATATTGATTGCAGTAAATTATGTTTCAAAAAGTATTGAAGCAATTGCTTTGCCTCAATGTGATGCTCGGAGTGTTTCAAAGTTTTTAATTAAAAATATTTTTACAAGATATGGAATGCTGAGTAATCATTACCGATGGAGTATCTCATTATAGAAATGCAACAATTACAAGGTTATTAGAAAAATATAATATAATAAATAAAATTGTAACTGCTTATCATCCTCAGACCAGTGGTTTGACGAAAGTATCTAATCATGAAATTAAGAGAATTTTGGAAAAAAGTGTGAATCCTAATAAAATGGATTGGTCTGCTAGATTAGATATTGCATTATAGGCATACAGGACAGCTTATAAGACACTTATAGGAATGTCCCCGTACAGATTAATTTTTGGGAAGACTTGTCACTTATCAATAGAATTAGAGCATAAAGCTTATTGTGCTATTAAGGAATTCAATTTCAATTTGAAAGATGATGGTGAGAAAAGATTATTGCAATTGAATGAGCTTGAAGAAATTAGGAATGAATCATACGATAAGGCTAGGATTTATAAGAAAAGAATGAAAGAATGTCATGATCAAAAGATTATAAAAAAAGAATTTCAGCCTGGATAGAAAGTTTTATTATACAATACACGATTAAAAATATTTCCTAGAAAACTGAAGTCTAGTTGGAAAGGGTCATTCAGAATTGTAAAAGTCTATCTCTATGGAGCTGTTAATATTGAAGATCCCATAACTTCCTATGGAGTTGTTAATATTAAATATGCCAAGATAGATTGAAACCATATTTTGATGATCAAAGACCAATTTTTAAAGAGACTGTAATGGTGGGTCACCTAGATAAAAGACTAAAAATGTCGGGCTGAGGACATTAAACTAAGCGCTTTGTGGGAGGCAATCCATATTTATCGATGTTTATTTTTCTTTTATGTTTTTGTTTGGAATATTTAACATATATTTATATTTTTAATTTTATAGATTTCATGCATTTGAGAAATTTGACATTAAGAAAATATTTAGAAACATCTTTATTTACCTAATTTTAAGGAAGAATTAAGAATTCATTGGATCGAAATCAAAATGGCAAATTTTTTGGAACTGACACCTGATACACCAGATTGGCGCTTGAAGCGCTACATTCCAGAGAGCTTGTGCCTGAAGCGCCAGAATCTATGCCTAAAGCATCGCAGCGATGAAAACGAATTAAAACCTTTCAAAAGGGGGATTTTGGAAATTTTTGGCTGGTTCTTTTCCTTATAACTCCCAAAAACTGGTTCCAAAGTCAATTTTAGGGGGGAAAATGAGGGAAGAGTTACTAGTTTTCAATATCTATGGCTTCCCACTCTAAAAATTCTGTGAGATTTGGAATTTTCAACTTGAGAATGTTCATCTGTTTCGATGCGCAGAAGTTACATGATCGAGTTCTTGTGAAGAAGAGGGCAAATCAAGAAAAGTGGATTTGTGAATCGAGGATTCAACACAATGAATACTCGAGTGGATGATATTATTGCGCAGAGACGCTGGAAGTGCTTTGCTATACTACTACCGCCGTAATTGTCCCTGTGGTGGAAGAGTTTTATACAAATCTACATGGAATCAACCAGAGAATTAACTATGTGCGAGACAGGTTTGTGTATTCACTCCTTCAAGAAGAAACAAGATGTTTATGATTGAAAGTGTTCCTATTTGCCATTATGCAAATTTTACCCCTAAAAGAGATAATATAAATGAACTCTATCGATACCTTATGGATGAAGATGCAAATTGGGAGGCCAGAGATGATGGAAATGTAAGTTTTTCTTCATCATTGTTGAATCTTACATCTAAGGCGTGTCATTTCTTTATTGCATCGAAATTACTTGCCACTATGAAAATTAGTAAGGTAACTAAGGAGAGTGCTATTCTGAATCACTATATTCAAACTGGAAATGGATCTGCAACTGGACTGAGACATCCATCCACAATTTTCCTACTATTCATTCAATCACAAGTACCTTATGAAAGTTAGGAAAAAGTGCTTCTTCCTTAGAAGCCGATGGACCCAGAAATTTATTGCAACTGCATTGGAATGAAAGATGCGAATGATATTAATGTAATGATGGATCAAGCATCCCAGAATTCATCACCTATTCAGCCTTACTTCAGCTCGAATGTACTTTTCAAAAGAATCGAGAAGATAGAAAAAGAGGTACAAAACCTTATGCATGCAATTGTTAATGTTTCTGAAATGTTGGAAAATATGGATTGGAGGCTGAAGGAACATTTTGAACATACTAGTCGTATTGAAGATGGTTTGGTACGTATGTTCAAGAAACATGCTTGGATTGAGAAAGATTCAATTGATGAATTTCATTATCAACACTTCTATAACTTATAAATACACTATAAATCTATGGGAGATATCCAGGAGGACGAGAGTGAAGAAGATGTTGAACTTACTTTCTGCACCAAACATTTCATCTAGTACTTCTTGTTTTAGTTATATTGTTGTGTTGGATTGCATTTACTTTCCTTAATAAACTCTATTTATGTTTATGTTTGGTATTTTGATGTTTTAGAAATCAATGTTAGGATGTTTCGTTTGCTTTGGACACTGAATTAGATGTTTGTCGGCTTGAAAAATGGTTAGTTTGTAATATTATTTATGTTTATGTTTGGTATTTTGATGTTTTAGAAATCAATGTTAGGATGTTTCGTTTGCTTTGGACACTGAATTAGATGTTTGTCGGCTTGAAAAATGGTTAGTTTGTAATATTGCGGATTTTATATATATAAGTGAGTTTTGTGTTGTTTATGAAAGTTTGGTGTTAGAGTAGTGTTTAATTATGAGTATAAATGTTTATTTGAGTTAATTAGAGGTTGCTCGTCTCCAGAAATTGGGAGAAGTTTTGCTACTTCACTGCAGTAGCGATTGTGCCAATGATTCAAGAGTTTTATTCCAACTTGCGGTTCACCACTGAAGATAACATCCTTGTGAGAGGTAAGCAAGTTAAGTTTTCTAGAGAAAGGATCAATGCATTTTATGGGCTGAGAAATCCATTTCATTGTGAATACATTGCATTTATGATGAATTATTCACCACTTGATCAAGTGATTGACTTTCTGATTGTGGAAGAGGAGAATGGAAGATTAAAAATAATAAGAAACTTAACTTCTCCGCTTCCATGATGACTATTCAGTCAAAGATATGGCTCCACTTCATCTCTGCTAAATTACTGCCAACAAATCATCTAAGTGAAGTAACAAAGGATAGAGCTATATTAAACGTATGCATTCAAAAAATGAAGGCAGTAGATGTTGGTTCTCTTATGGTTAATCATGCTCGAAGTATAGCTAGCAGTGCTACAGCTAGTGGATTGGGTTACCCTGCCCTGATTTTCACTTTATGTGAGCAATTAGGAGTAGAGTCCCATAGAAATCAGAAAAAGCTGCAGCCACAAAATCCTATTGGGAAGCATACAGTTCAAAGAAGTAGTGATAGATCCTCTACATCAGTTGCAGAGGCTTCTACTTCTCGCTCTGCTTCACTTGAAAATATTATGGAGCAGCTCATGATTCAATAAATGGATCTTGTGAATATGCAGAATAAGATTAGAGGAATTGAAGCAAGGAATGCTTACAATGACGAATATAAGCAAAAGAGAGTTCATCATGATATAGCTTATGAGGAGGTTATGGTTAGATATCTGAGGGGTGAGTATAATGTGGAATTTCCAACTTGCCTCAGCTTCACTACTTATGCTCCAAATCATGATGAAGAAGAAGAAGAAGATGATGATGATGATGAGGAGGAGGAAGGCGATGAAGATTGATATCTTAGGAGTTAGTTTGTTTTGATGTTTGCTTGTTATTTTTAATGGTTGTTATTTGTTATCGTTTTAATTTTTTTTTTTAGTAAAAACATTCATTTTAATGATGTGTTGTGGACCTAATTTGTAATAGTAATTGTAGATTTTTACTTTTTCTGCATTTTTAATATTTTCAGTTTTTATTTCTATTTTTACTTTTCAGCAAATCCTTTAAAATATATTATGTTTTATTTAATGCTTTAAAGCCTGTATGCATTTTTTTAAGTTACTACCTGCAGTATGCCAGAGCCTAGTTTCATAGTCAGAAATTCTCTACAGGTTAATTTTTATTTTCATACATTTACTGCTTTCTTTCACTAACTAAAATTTGTACTAACACACTTTTAAATTACTTAAAATTTAAGTTTGGGGGAAAGAAAATTTTCTTTTAAAAAGAGTAAACTAAATTTTATTTATCCTCAATTAACAATATTTTTAAAATTAATTTAACATGACTTGAGATATTAAGATTTAACTTTAAATGACTATACTTATGTTTATGAATATTATGATAAATTTAGGTAAAAGTTTTTAACAAGGAAGGTCAATTTTTATATTAAAGATGTTTGGTATCATAAGATAAGACTATGTTTTTTATTTATAGTAATATAAATTGTAATTTTTCAAGTATCAAGAATTTTAGAATTTCATGTAAGAAGAAAAGAATGAAACTTTATAAGAAATTATAAACTATTATGAATTTATAAAGTGAAGAAATGTAAAGAGTTTTGACTTTAAGAAGAGGATAGTGAAGTTCAAAATTATTAAAGGCTATCCAGATAAAGTAATCATCACTTAAAAAAGAAAGAAAAGAAATGATTGAAAAAATCCTGAATAAAATAAAAAAAGAGAAAAGAAGAAGAAAAAGAAAAGAAAAGAAAAATGAGTGAGGAGAAGCTTGAGGAGATGCCTAATAAAAAATTAGCTTCACTTGAATCAATTTAAGGAAAAGGCTTTCTACACTTTCTAAACTTATATTGGAATATTAGTAACATTACTAGTAACGTTTTCAAAAAGTTCTTTTACATATGAATGTTCTAAGTATCCTTGATATAACAAAGTACAATTCTTCTTGAAAAGAATAGAGATTCAGAAATCTTAAATTTGATTACTAAGTACTCTTAGACTTAGAATTTGAATCTAAGTTATTAAAAATTTTTCTTAAATTTTAATATTTTATTTATTTAAACTAAAGTATAGAAGTTGTAAGTTACTCTCTATCCTAAGTTATATGTTTTTATGTAATAAAAGTGTCACTTGAGAACAAGTAACATTTAAGTTTGGGGGATTTTGATACACCAAAATAATATGTTATTTTATGTATACATTTTATGTTTATTTATGGTGATAATGCACTTTAAAGAAGGGCATTTTCATGTTTTTGTTGTAGGTATATCAATTTTAGACATTTGGAGCAAAAGTAGCAAAAAGGATAAAATCTAAAGCCAAAATAGCAAATTTTGAGATTCTGGCACCTGAAGTGCCAGAACTGGTGTCTGAAGCGTCACTTTACAAAGTGTTGGGGCTTGAAGCGCCATAACTAGCCCCCGAAGCGTCATTTGACAAAGAGCTAGTGCTAGAAGTGACAAATTTTAGCACATAAAGTGCCAAAACCCAGAACAATGTTGTCTTAAGCAAGTTGGCGCCTAAGCGCCAGAGCAAATTTTTGCAGATTAAGGTGGTTTGGGACAAATTTTGAGCAAATTTTGAAAGAGAAACTTGTTATAACACCCCATGGAGTGATTCAATGTATCTAGACACTTTGGAAGGTTCTTTTATGAATGGATATGTCTCTTGAATCAATAGACATGTCTTTTGAATTCAAAAGGTTTGAATTTTGGAGAGGACTTTGAAAGGAATTTTGAATTCTTTTTGGAGAGAGGAAAAAAGGGCGCATGAAAGGGGGGGTTAAAGAGAGAGATTGGCATGAGATAGAGAGAGTGAGAAAGTAAAGATCTGGAGATTTTCTTCAAGGATTATAAGAGGAGAGGGAAGGTGAGAGATTTCTTCTTCATTACACTTCTAAGAAAGAATTGAGAGTGCTTGTAAAGAGGGAAAGTGCTTGCAAGAGAACTTCTAGGGATTTGCTTGGGAAGGATTTTAAGATAAGTTGTGTTCTTTATTTCTTTATTTTGTAAACATATTTTTATATATGAAATTTGTGTTTTGTCGTATCCTTCTCATGAATTTCGAGTAGTCTTCTTTATCATTTTCCCTACTTTGAGATATGATTTTGTGATGAATTGATTTTGTTTTATACAATTTTAAATGTCAATAGTTTATGATGATTTGAACTCTGATCGTCATTGACTTTTTGATCTGGCCAATTGAAATGTTAAAATGTGTTGAGAAACATATATTCCGAAAGGATTATGATTTCTACAATATGGGGAGAATCACATTTGATTCCATGGGAGAGAATGCCATCAATGGGGTTGAGTGCAAATAAATAGGGAAATGCACTTTTTTGGATGCATAATTGGAGATTTTAAGGTGTTAGATTAAAATTCCCAATTTGGTTCAATTGATTGGAAACTAATGCAAGATTGTTCACCCTCAGGTGAGGGAGTAGTAGGAGCTCTGGAGTGGCAGCTGGTATCCTGCCAACCTAATTACGAAATTAGAGACCAAACTATGGATTAGTCATTGTTCTTTATGCACTTGGAAGGGGGTAAGGAATAGAATTGCTCCTATTTGGCACAAAACAGTTTATATATAAATATATTTTCAAATGATTTTAATTTCTTTACAAACCATATACTTATTGTAAACGGGAAGGATGCTCTCTTAAATTTGAACTCTTCACCACAAAAACTTTATTTAGTTTTCATAAATTTTACTTTTGAATGTTTAGCAATTAATTATGGATGATTTTTCAGTGTTTTGAAGTTTTCTATGGATGATTTTTCAGTGTTTTGAAACTTCATTTGAATCATGTTTAGAACATTTATCAAAAGTTCTTAAGCACTGTAAAGAAACAAATTTAGTCCTTAACAGGGAAAAATGTCAATTTATGGTAGTAAGAGGAATTGTTTTGGGACATCAAATTTCAAAAAATGGTATGGAAATAGATCCTGTAAAAATTCAAGTGATCGCTAATTTACCTTACCCAACAAGTGTGAAGGAAATAAGGGGGTTTTTAGGGCATGTTGGATTCTATAGGAAGTATATTAAAGGCTTCAAAAATTGCTAAGCCTCTATGTCATTTACTTGAAAAAGATGTAATTTTTAATTTTGATGAGTTCCTAAAAATTTTTAAATTATTAAAATTAATATTAGTCATTGCACCAATTATTGTTTAACCAGATTGGGAAAAACCTTTTGAATTGATGTGTGATGCTAGTGATTATACTATTGGAGCTGTTTTAGGACAAAAGCATGATAATATTTTGAAAGTAATCTACTATGTTAGTAGAATTCTTAATAAAGCTCAAATTAATTATACCACAACTGAGGAAGAGTTATTAGCAGTAGTATAAGCTTTTGATAAATTCAAATCATACTTAATTGGAACTAAAGTATTGTGCATACTGATCATTCTGCTATAAAGTATTTAGTGAAAAAGAAGAAAGCAGAACCAAGATTTATAAGATGGATTCTTCTTTTGCAAGAATTTATCTTTAAAGAATTTTACTTTAAGATAGTAGATAGGAAGGGAGTTGAGAATCAAATTGATGATCATCTGTCCAGGCTTGAATTAGAAACACCACTCTGATTTAAAAAAGAGATTAATGAGCATTTTCCATATGAAGAATTGTTCAATGTTAATGAGTGGCGTGTTCCATGGTATACCGACATTGTGAACTTCATTTTTAATGATATTATACCCTATGGAATAACATATCAACAAAAGAGGAAATTTTTATCAGAAGTTAAGACTTATTTTTGGGATGACCTATTTTTATATAAGCAAGGAAAGGATCTTAATATTCGAAGATACGTGCCTTTAGAAGAAATTTATGAAATTATCCAAAAATGTCATAATTCTGATTTTGGGGGACATTTTGGTGTTGATAAAACTGCATACAAAATCTGCAATCTGGATTTTATTGATCTACAATCTTTAGAGATGTTAACGCTTACATTAAAACTTGTGATCAATGTCAATGAATAGACAATATTTCTAGATAAAATGAGATGCCCCTCAATTATGTATTGGAAGTTGAGATATTTGATGTTTGGGGATTACATTTCATCAGACCATTTATACAATCTTTCAGAAATTTATATATATTGTTAGTAGTAGACTATGTATCCAAATGGATAAAATTTGTTTCTTTACCTCGATGTGATGATCAAAGTGTTGCAAAGTTCTTAAGAACAAACATATTTTGTAGATTTGGGATGACAAGAGTGATCATAACTGACAAGGGAAGTCATTTCAGAAATTCAATGATGAAGAAATTACTAAAGAAATATCATATTAACCATAGAATTGATACAGCTTAGCATCCTTGAATTATCCAATCGTGAAATTAAAAGAATATTGGAAAAATCTGTGAATCCAACCAAAATGGATTGGTCAGTCAAACTTGACTATGTTGTCTGGGCTTATAGGACTGCATACAGAACTCTTATAGGAATGTCCCCATACAGGCTAATATTTGGGAAAGCTTGCCATTTACCAGTTAAATTTGAACATAAAGCATATTGGGCTATTAAGAAATTCAACAGCAATTTAAAGGATGCTGGTGAAAAATGACTATTGCAATTAAATGAGCTTAAAGAGATAAGGAATGAATCTTATAAAAGTGCTAAGATTTTTAAAGAAAAGATGAAGATGTGGCAAGATCGGAGGATTTTTACTAAAAATTTTGAGCCAGGGCAACAAGTTTTTCGTTATAATGCAAGGTTAAGATTATATCCAGGCAAACTTAAGTCTAGGTGGATAGGCCTATTTGTTGTGATGAAAGTTTATACCTATGGAGTTGTGGATATCAAAGATACTAAAACTGATTATATATTCAAAGTTAACTCGTAACCTCTAGCACTTAGTAGGTGGGGACAGTATGGAGGATCTCAAGGAGAGTCCCCATAGGACTGCTTGACCTTAGGGTTGACCACGGGTGCTGGGCTAGAGTTAGTTCACTCACTTACATTCACTCTCACCCACAATCACACACAAACCCTGAACCCAAATTGTTGACTTTGATCCTTTGATCTTTTGGGAGACTCATGTAGATGGTCCCCTGAACCCACTAGCTCTATGCTAGGGTTTAGCTAATACCAGTGCATAGAGGATTCAAATAGGGATTTCATTGGTACATGGCTCATATAAGGTGGTTGGCACCTCAATTCTACCAAAATGTCCAACTTGACCTTTTGCCCCTAAATTCACCCAAATTACCTAAATGCCCTTAGAACCCTAAATTTGGTCTAAATCATTAAATTCACCCAAAATACCCAAATTGGCTCAAAAATCATTTCAAACCATTTGAAAATATCCAAATTTCCTCAAACCACCCAAAATTACCAAAATAACCCCAAATTTGCCAAAATTACAAAAATACCCTTGCCACCCCAAACTTTACCAAAACACCCAAAACCACTCCAAATGTCTCCAAATCCAATTTTAACCCTTCAATTGAACCCAATTTGATCATTTTGACAAAAACCCTTCATTTTAACCAAAACCCCCAAATTGTCTTTAAAGGCCCCAATTTCCCCAAATTCACCTCAACTGTCCATCAATTTGGCCCCAATCCCCCTCAATTTCAATTCTAAACCCAAATTAATCTTTCACATGACCAATATAAACCAAATCCAAGACTAATTGGCTCATTCTTTGAGCTCAATTTTGATCTAAGTCAAACCCCTAATTTTGACCCTATGACTTAATCTTACCTAGTTGAACCCCATAGCCTACTTGATTTGCCCCAATTTGAATCTTAAAATCTTCATAACAATCATACACATCAAAATTGACCCTCAATTTGTCCTGTTAAAGCCTCAATTGCACTCAATTTTGATCCAAGTCAAAAAATCCACAAATTGGCTATGTCCGCAAATTCCGCCAAAATGAATAACCTAACCCAAAAATTGACACCCAATTTATGTTGAAAACTCTTACTGACTTCCTATGGACCATTTAAAACCATCAATTTGGACTTAGCCCAACCTAGACCCAAGTCTAGTCCAACATGTCCAAATTGACCAAAATCCCAAAATCCTTCAAATTGAGCTTCCAATTGAACTCAAAATCACTTCAATCCTTCAACAAAAATCTTTGTAATAATCATCTGCATAACGTTTATCAACAAATTGGGCTCAAAGTCATGGATAAACTAACCCAAACCCAACCTTTGGCCATTTGGACCCAAATTAGCTTTGCAACCTTTGGCCATTTGGACCCAAATTAGACCCATGCACCAAAATTGACCTAGCCATGTCAAATTAATCAAGGAAAAACTTCTACAACCAACTTTTGGATCCTAGTGGCCAAGCTAGACTCACTTAACCCACCCTAAATGAGCCATGGACCAAAGGTCCCCTAAATCAAGGGATTTGTTTCCGAAATTTCTTAAGCCAAAGATATCATTGCCAAAACCTATCACTAGCCCAAATTAATGGTTGTGACTGATTCCTATGAGGTTACTGAGCCACCTAAGCACCTCCCTTACCATGGCCAGCCACCCTAGTTTTTGGAGGACAAATCAAACCCAATTTCAACCATAGAGGTCACCTCATCTCAATGGCTCTTTAGAGCTCCTTAGCCCTCCACCTAAGCAGCTCTTTGCACCCATCAATTTGCCCTGAGCTTCCCTCTAAGCTCCTCTATTTAATCATCTCCTCCATGGCCAGAGGGTTGAGTGTGCTATCCTTGGGGAAACTCTGTCCAATTGCTCTCAGACACTCTCTAAGAACTCTTAAGCTCACTGCCACCATTTTCCCCCACTGATCCCCACTGTGGAAGCCCAATTTTGAGCTCAAAATTTCAACTAAAACCAGAACATCACTCTGCAATCCACCAAACTCAAATTAATTGTGCACACACCATCCTCATAGTGAGACGAGTTGATTCCCCATCAAAGCCCCGTCTGAAATAGCCCCTAGCATAGACTTCGATCAACAACTGAAATGGAGCTTGATCGAATTCATACCTAGACAATTCACCAAGGCACAAGACTTCATCCAAAGGTTTTTTGGGTCCAATCGAAGCTACCACAACCATTTGATTGAGGCCTCCCCTCTCAGACAAAGGCATTGAGCTCTAACCCAAGCCCGAGCTTATTTTGATTCTCCATTTGTAATGGCTTGAGTTTATACTTGATCAACAACATAGATGTGTTTGTCTTCAGTAGATGAATGTTTAGAAACAAACCCCATGCAATTTGGTTGAATCTAGACAAAGATCTTAAGGTTTTAGTGTGAACGACGTATGGGTTAGGTCACTTGAGGACGATAACGGAGAGCAGTCTAATTGTGCGTGTATCTAACCAATGGACAAGATTGCGCCGGATGAAGGAATGAAACACAAACCGTGGGCCGAGTCAGTGCTGAGGTGGATGGCAGCGCTAAACCAGAAGATGTTGCATGGAGCTTCGAAGCCGCCGTAGGTTGATGCGACGCCACATCACTTAAGTAGAAAAATAAGGATTTTCTTATTTATTTAAATGCCCATAACTTAAAAAATGCGTAACTTTGTGTAGAAAAATCATAAAACTAAAAGAAAAATACCCTCTTGCTAAAGAAAAATACCCTCTTGCTCATAAAAATACCCTCTTGCTCATTGAATAGAGGAAAATAATGTGGACTAAAAATAAAAATTATTTTCTTATTCCTCAGTTTTTAATGAATTAAATACCCTCTGTGATATTTCATTCTCCATGACTAAACATTGCTCACCACGGTTTGAAATTTTGAGGGTTCATTCCTAATCATAGAGGCTATGTCTTCTGATTTTTCTAAGGTCAGAGGACATTGATATGCTTCTAGCCCTAATTTTCAAGCTAAGGTGACCATTTTGGCTATTTTTAATTATATAAATCAAAATATCACTTGGGAAATTATGGAAATAATTTTAGTAGGTTTCCTATGGTCAGTGAAGTTTAGGAAAAATATTGTGATGCTTTGAATCATTTTATGAATTTCTATACTTAATTAAATGCATATACCTTAGATTAATTTATTTAAATTATACAGTTATCAAAATTTAATAAAACCACTTCTTCACTGTCCATAAAAATCATGTTTATTCACTATAAAAATATCAAAATTATTTGACTGAGTCTAAGCATTAAAATGGATTTTTAAGAAAACCTTGCATTTTTGTATAAAATTAGTTATATTAAATTAAATATGCTTATAAAAATTATTATAAAAACTATGAAAATTATTTCTCTGAATTCCTTGTGATTAGGGGCATCTTATAAAAATAAAAGCTATTTTTGTGAAAACATTTCATTTTTACAATATATTTTGAATAAAAAATAATAAAAATAATAAAAATTTTCAAAAATAAAAAAAATTGTTCAAAAAGATTGGGAATGTCCCCTGATCACTTAGAATTCATTAGGACACTTTTTCTAATTTTTTTAAGTTAAAAATAAATTTTAAAGGCTTAAAAAATGAATTTTTCATGTTCTCCCACTAAAATAATTATAATAAATAAATTAAAAATCACAAAAATATAAGATTTGATTCTCTGAGTTTTCTAAATTCAGAGATGTATATTAAAATACAAAAATAATTTTTACAATTATAATATTATTTTATTTTTAATTTAATCATTGAAATTGATTAAAAATTAAATAATCATAATAGAAATTTGATTAAAAAAAATCATGATATTTTGTCTAGTGTTTCTTTGACCTTAGAATGCCTATAATATTTTTTTCCACAAATATAAAATTTATTTTGGATAATTAAACAAATTAACTTTTGAAAATCATATCTTCTAAATTTAAATAATTATCTAAATTAAATCAAAATTTTGAAAGGTCCATATGTTTTCTTCTAAACATTATAGTCACCTCATGGATATGACACTTTAAACCATTGAAGTCACTTGAGTTGTGTTTAAAGAGTTGAGGTGAAGTGCCCCAATGGAAAAATGGTAACTTTAAGACTTTGGTGCCTTAATCAAAATTTAGGAGTAACCAAGGTAAAATGGGTAATTTTAATCTTAATGAATATGTTTGGATGATTGAAACACAATGGGACTAGAAGGTAGAAACCCTCTCCCCACCCTTGCACAATATCAACAAAATCATAACCTAACCAAAGAAAAATATGTTGAGATTTTCATACATATTTTACACTATTTTTGATGATATTGCACTTTAAAGAAAGGTATTTTTTATGTTTTCTTGCAGGAATGAAGAATTAGGGTCATTGGAGCAAAAAGATGCAAAAAGGAGCAAATTTGGAGTGAAAAGGACCAAAATGTGAAGATTTGAACTAGAGCTCCGACGATGAGATTTTTTCGAGACTCCAGAATAAATATTTTAAAAGGCCCGCAGACGGCGCCCTTGAGGCCGCCGACGGCGAGATCGGCGGTTATGTCCAGCAATGCATTGGACGAGGACGAATTTTGGAGGGGTGCTTAGGAAACTCTTGGGAAAACTCATCCACGACTTTAAAAGAAAATTTTGGCCGAAAATGGAGGAGGTTCTAGAGGCTCTAGAGCTCCTGGAGGGGGAAGAGTGGTTGTTAAGTGTTGGGAAAGCGTAGAGAGTCTAATTTATGAGGAATTCTTCAAGAGATTGTAAGAGTGGAGGGAAAGTGAGAGATTTCTTCCTCCTTACCGCTTCGAAGAAGAATTCTGTGTGCTATAAAGAAAGGAAGAGAGTCAGAGAAACTTCGAGGAGTTTGCTTGGGGAGGAATTAGAGATAAGTTGTAT